>NW_027476163.1:445000-450000 GCF_051020955.1 Megalopta genalis
GATTGTTTGTTCACCTTGTATTTGTATACTTTCGCATACTTTGTCTGCTTTTAGTTTTTTGTTTGCTATTTTGTATGTTATTCCCCATGCGTTTTCGTTTCCTTCCTTGGAGACGAAGTTTCTCCAGCTTTTGAGTTTCGCGGATCTAATTTTTGATATATATTTATTTCGGAGGGTTCGATAAGACTCTCCTAAGGATTGCCTTACCGATTTCGTTTTTGTTCTTTGATAGATACGTCTTGCCTCAGTGACCTCTTTTCTAAGTTTGCTTAGTTGCGGAGTCCACCAAGGGACTGATTTCGGGAAGCGTGTTTTTTGCGGGATGGATTGTTCTGCTGCTGTTATGATTTTATTTTCTATTTTCGCGGCGAGTGATTCTGGAGTTGAGGTTTCTAAGGGGGGCGGGTCGTTTGTAGTTTTGTTGGAGAGACAGTGGTGAAATTTGTCCCAGTCTGCTTTTTTAACGTTGAACCTATTGGTTCTGACTGGTCGGCTAGAAGTGTGGAATAGTTGGATGGAATAGGTTATTAGACTGTGGTCGCTCGTGGTCGTACTGTCATGTACCGACCAACACCTGATTTTGTCGAATGAGTTTGCACACGCTAGAGTGAGATCAATGTTAGAAGTTCCTCTAGGTGTGTTGAATGTGAAGGTTGCGGAAGGCTTATTAACTACGAAGAGTCTGTGTTGGGAGATGAAATCTTCCATTGTCTCTCCTCGAGGATCTGTGCGTTTGCTGAACCAGAGGGGGGAGTTCGCGTTTGAATCTAAGCTAATTATTATTTTATGCCCCTTGAGAGTTGTAATTGCTTTATCTAGGTGGGCTAAGTATGAGTCTATGTTTTCGCAAAATTGGAGATACGCGTTGATTATGTAGAATCTGTCGTCTTTCGTGCAGATTTCTACGCATGTGCAATGGGTGTTGCTTATTTGTGCGATCTTAAGGGCTTCTATTTCGGTGTTGAAAATAACTATTGCTGATTTAATTTTGTCCGCGGTAGAGATTTTTGAAAAGCGTTTTTTGTCGGTTATGATTTTTGTAGTAATTCCGAAGCCTGGGATGGAGTTCGCGTTACTGTAGGGCTCCTGAAGCAAGAGTATATCTATCTTTTTGTTTGTCGCTATCTGTCTGAGTTCGTCAGTTACTGTCTTAGAACCTCCGGCGTTTATTTGTGCTACTTTTAGGATTCGCGTGCTACTTGTGTTGCGTCTAGTGGATACTTGGCCTATTTTAAGGGTGGGCATGGATTGGGAGTGGTTAGGTTTATAAACCATAATCCGTGCGAGCGAGGACCTGATTTATAGCAGCGATGTATGCCGGACATTCGCTGTGGGTGACAGAGTGGGTGGCGGGTTTGCCGGTTTTCTGGCAATTATGGCAGCAGGACGGTTTGGCCTTGTTTGGGCATGTTTTGAAAGTGTGGTCTTGCTCGGCGCAATGACCACAAATGTCTTTCTCGGCGCGGCAGTATTTCGTCGTGTGACCGAAGCTGTGGCACTTGTAACAGCGGGTCGCCGCGATGTAATCGTTGACGCGGCAACAATTCCATGCGACGTAGACTCGCTCTTTCTTGACGAGGATGTCGCGGGCCTGTTTAGACACTTCTAGAATCCAGTTGCATCTATCTCTGTTTTTGTCGCCTGATTTAAATGCGAGTTTGATCTGTTGGGAAATAGATTTTTCGGGGCCGTCGAGATTCTGGTTGACGATAGCCTTAAGTGTGGCTTCGTCACTCTCGAGTTTCGGGACGTCGTACAATATTATTCTGGGATTTTTCTTTAGCGGGGCTCCTACTATTAGGCCGGCAGCTTTCAACTGCGCGTTGCCTTGAAGGGTGGTTAGGTCAGAATTTTTAGAGGACTCGACTAGGATCCCGTTGCCCTGGATCCTCCTGATGCTCTTTATTTGCAATTTGTTCTCGGAAGGGGAAACGAGCTTCAGGACTGCTTCCTTGGTCTTCTCACTGGATTCGAAGACCTTGGGATCCTGTGGAAGGATCGTGATCGCGCTAGGAGGGTTCTGTTTTAAATTTGAAAGAGCCGCAGTTTTGGAGCGGACTCCGACTCTTTCGGCGTAGGTGGTGGGTCGGGAGGGTTCTTTCGAGACTTGACACTTTTCAGTGACTGTCTCGAGGGTCTTGCGCTGCATTTTATTTTCGGAGGTGATGGCGTGGATTTGGCCCTCGAGGTTACTGCAGCGGAGGAGGGACGCTCCAAGGATACTTTGCAGTTTCGCGAGTTTACTGGCGATAAACTGCGATGCTTCGGGATAGAGACCGTTGTCCTGGTCCATTAAGAAGTTCAATAAGGCCATTGAGACCTTTTCGGATTTTAAGCGAAGTTCGTTCGCGGTGAGATCGGGGGAGGGAGTGACGGCGGCCGTCTTGCTGCTGTTGTTTTGCGGATTGTTGGGGGCAGGTGTGACCGGGGGCGGAGAAGGGGCTTCGGATTTTCTCCGGGTTTTGGGGGGCTTTTGAGAGGGCACGTTGGTTAGCGGGGTGTCAGAGTCTAATTCTGCGTCGGAGACTATTCTACGTTTATTTTTTCTGTTGCGTTTACTTACTTTGATGTAGCCCTCTGTATCGGATGTATCGGCTTCCATCCTGTCTGTTGTGGTCGGCTGGCGAGGTGGTGGGTTTGTCGGCTGGCGGTTGGCTGCTGGGCTGGCGTCCAGGTCGTCTAGGAGTTGCACACGGATTTTTTTTTTCTTCGGATTTTTGGAAACTCACACGTGAAAAATAATGTACGTATCAAGAAATTTGCGCGTAACTAGGGACGGTTGCTAAGGAGTTTTCGCGGAGGAATGTACTACAGGCCGAGAAACCGTTACTTTTACCGTTAAGCGGTACCGTTACCTGGCCGGCGACCCTTGTAATCCGGGACGGCGCAGGTAGTCAAAATTTACGGACGCGAACAATTTAAAGTAAATGTTTATGCTTATAACTTTTTTAACGTTAAAACAATCAACAAATGAACTGCACAAGGTTGTTGTTGGTAAAAAACACTGCACGTTGATACAAAAAATTTTTAATTTTTGTCACTTTTAAACTACCGTTTACGAAACGACGCGGATTAACTTCGGAGCGACTTGTCGCACGTCCGTTCACCACGGCGGTTGAGAGCGGCAGTAGATAGGGACAGTTAGTGTCGTCGTTGTGAGTCTAAAGATGGGCTATGCCTGGGTCCTATGTGGACTATACTAGCCGCTCTCTCGACGCGTGCCGATGGTCTGGCTCTACCCTCGTTCGTTATCGTGACAGGGGAAGACAACGTGCTACTCCCGCTGCCACCTCGAGTCCAACCCAATCCAGGCACTCTTGACGGAGTAGTGTTAAAGTCAATTTATCTCCGCAAGAGGGGCTTCAGCCTGGCCCGAGGGGGCGAACCCCGAGGGGTCCGCCCAGCATGCCGTTCGAATGGCGGAGTGGACAAGTCCACGTCTGCCCGTCACTCAAGTCGGACACGGGACGACTCCAAAGCTAGCGCCGCCTGATAGGAAGCGCAAGCTGGGTCCCGCGACTTGTGTGCACTAGCCCACCCTCTGTCCTTGCAATTAGAGCAGACCGGAGGTTCACTCTTCTTGCTACAGAGCGTGAAGGTATGCCCCTTTTGGGAGCAGTGACCGCACACGTCCTCCTTGAATTTACAACGCTTCGAGGTATGCCCGAAGCGTTGACAACGGTAGCACCGAAGCACCTGGACGAAATCCCGTACACGACAGGAGTTCCATCCAAGGTAAACTCGGCTACCCCTCTGCTTCAGCCGCTGAAGATTCTGCGGACTGACGGCAACGACCCAGTTGGCTGCCTCCGGGGTCTTGCCAGCCATGCGGCTGACCCGAATTCCCGAAGGCACATCCTTCTGGTTCGCATCGCAGAGATTTTGCCTCCAAATACTGGAGGCAATTTCGTCCTTACCCATCCGACGCGGGACGTCGTAAACTAAAACCTCGGGGTCCCGCTTGGTAGGTAAGGAGACGGACAGACCCGCGCTCCGGAGCTTCTTATTGCCAACGAAGGCTTGCAGGTCCTCCTTTCGGTCGGTCTCGACGACGATGCCACCGGAGTGGATGCGTCGGACCGACTTTATTCGGATCGCCTCCTTCGCTGGTTTAACGAGCGACAGAACAGTAACCTTCGTAACTTCGCTGCTCTGTCCTTTTTCCTTCGGCGGGAAGATTTTTACCACATGCTGCGATTGTGGCCGTCTCCCCGCTTCCGGAGAAGCTCCTTTGCAGTCGACTTTGTTCACATGGGCGTAAGTCGACTGCGCGGCGTTGCAGGCCGTCTTCGGGAGAGTTCCCTTGGACGGCCCAGGTCGCATCGCACTCATTACGGCAGGACGCGCTTTTAGGTCCGCCCTGACCGCGGCGAGCTGCCCTTCGACGAAGCTATTCCGTTGAATAAGCTCCTGGACCAGCTCGTTGAGTGCCTCAACCTCGGCGAGTATCTTTGACCCGGACTCCTTATTGACTTTCGACTCAGGTCGAAAGCAAAAGGTCCGTATTTCGGACACTCGCCTAAAGGCTTCGTCTCTTACGAGATCGAGAGGCCGTACCTTCTGCCCGGAGAACGTCCCCTTCGGTCTCCTGGCCCGGTTTACTGCGGCCTTGCCGGTGGGTGCGCCCGGCTTGGCTCGCTTCGTCTTTTTGGTGACGGTTTGCCAACCGTCACCAGTAGGGTCCTCGACACGCTCGGGTGCCGACTGCACCTTCACGAGTGACGTGTCTCCGACTCGTTCGATTACTTCCACGTTACCGGTGTCCGGCGTACCTTCTACCGTGGGCTCGGTTTTCACCGAGACCGCTCGCGTGGGAGTCACACATCTTTGCAAGATCACACGAGGATTGGCGATATTAATCACCTTCCCGGATCTTGTCTTTCTCACAGACGCGGGGGGACTGACAGCTGCATTTGCAGTTCCCGCGTCTGCGGCGACGGCTTCACTCCGAGTAGGAGCTGGACCCGTCGTCTTTGGACGCTTAGTTTTTTGTTCATTAA
>NW_027476163.1:460000-482500 GCF_051020955.1 Megalopta genalis
GTACGGCCGAATATTTTCTAAGTCCCAACGTACCGATCAAGAGTAAAGTACCATTTTCCTACATTAGATTTCGTTCTAAATGCTTAATCCCTATGTAAAAACGTTAGTTAAGCAAGAATATCGTATTTTTAAAAAAATCTAATGATAGGATTTCCCAGAAAATTGAAAAAACCGAAAAATGTCAAGAGTAAAGTGCCATTTTCTGACATTAGATTTCGTTCTAAATGCTTAATCCCTATGTAGAAACGTTAGTTAAGCAAGAATATCGTATTTTTAAAAAAATCTAATGATAGGATTTTTCAGAAAATTGAAAAAACCGTAAAATGTCAAGAGTAAAGTGCCCTTATTTTAAACAATGTATCGTTCTAAATGCTTAATCCCTATGTAAAAAAGTTATTTTAGCAGGAATATGTTATTGAAAAAAATTAGAAAAATTTATTTTAGCCGTAAATCGAAAATAATGGGGACACCGGAGCTGTTCGAAGCGCCGAGCGCGCCGCGTACGCCCGAATATTTTCAAAGTCCCAACGTACCGATCAAGAGTAAAGTACCATTTTCCTACATTAGATTTCGTTCTAAATGCTTAATCCCTATGTAAAAACGTTAGTTAAGCAAGAATATCGTATTTTTAAAAAAATCTAATGATAGGATTTCCCAGAAAATTGAAAAAACCGAAAAATGTCAAGAGTAAAGTGCCATTTTCTGACATTAGATTTCGTTCTAAATGCTTAATCCCTATGTAGAAACGTTAGTTAAGCAAGAATATCGTATTTTTAAAAAAATCTAATGATAGGATTTTTCAGAAAATTGAAAAAACCGTAAAATGTCAAGAGTAAAGTGCCCTTATTTTAAACAATGTATCGTTCTAAATGCTTAATCCCTATGTAAAAAAGTTATTTTAGCAGGAATATGTTATTGAAAAAAATTAGAAAAATTTATTTTAGCCGTAAATCGAAAATAATGGGGACACCGGAGCTGTTCGAAGCGCCGAGCGCGCCGCGTACGCCCGAATATTTTCAAAGTCCCAACGTACCGATCAAGAGTAAAGTACCATTTTCCTACATTAGATTTCGTTCTAAATGCTTAATCCCTATGTAAAAACGTTAGTTAAGCAAGAATATCGTATTTTTAAAAAAATCTAATGATAGGATTTTCCAGAAAATTGAAAAAACCGAAAAATGTCAAGAGTAAAGTGCCATTTTCTGACATTAGATTTCGTTCTAAATGCTTAATCCCTATGTAGAAACGTTAGTTAAGCAAGAATATCGTATTTTTAAAAAAATCTAATGATAGGATTTTTCAGAAAATTGAAAAAACCGTAAAATGTCAAGAGTAAAGTGCCCTTATTTTAAACAATGTATCGTTCTAAATGCTTAATCCCTATGTAAAAAAGTTATTTAAGCAGGAATATGTTATTGAAAAAAATTAGAAAAATTTATTTTAGCCGTAAATCGAAAATAATGGATCGAGCGAATCGGTCGATTGCGCCGAGACGCGCTATGATGCAACAGACGAGCGATTGGAACGCCCGAATATTTTCAAAGTCCCAACGTACCGATCAAGAGTAAAGTACCATTTTCCTACATTAGATTTCGTTCTAAATGCTTAATCCCTATGTAAAAACGTTAGTTAAGCAAGAATATCGTATTTTTAAAAAAATCTAATGATAGGATTTTCCAGAAAATTGAAAAAACCGAAAAATGTCAAGAGTAAAGTGCCATTTTCTGACATTAGATTTCGTTCTAAATGCTTAATCCCTATGTAGAAACGTTAGTTAAGCAAGAATATCGTATTTTTAAAAAAATCTAATGATAGGATTTTCCAGAAAATTGAAAAAACCGAAAAATGTCAAGAGTAAAGTGCCATTTTCTGACATTAGATTTCGTTCTAAATGCTTAATCCCTATGTAGAAACGTTAGTTAAGCAAGAATATCGTATTTTTAAAAAAATCTAATGATAGGATTTTTCAGAAAATTGAAAAAACCGTAAAATGTCAAGAGTAAAGTGCCCTTATTTTAAACAATGTATCGTTCTAAATGCTTAATCCCTATGTAAAAAAGTTATTTAAGCAGGAATATGTTATTGAAAAAAATTAGAAAAATTTATTTTAGCCGTAAATCGAAAATAATGGATCGAGCGAATCGGTCGATTGCGCCGAGACGCGCTATGATGCAACAGACGAGCGATTGGAACGCCCGAATATTTTCAAAGTCCCAACGTACCGATCAAGAGTAAAGTACCATTTTCCTACATTAGATTTCGTTCTAAATGCTTAATCCCTATGTAAAAACGTTAGTTAAGCAAGAATATCGTATTTTTAAAAAAATCTAATGATAGGATTTCCCAGAAAATTGAAAAAACCGAAAAATGTCAAGAGTAAAGTGCCATTTTCTGACATTAGATTTCGTTCTAAATGCTTAATCCCTATGTAGAAACGTTAGTTAAGCAAGAATATCGTATTTTTAAAAAAATCTAATGATAGGATTTTTCAGAAAATTGAAAAAACCGTAAAATGTCAAGAGTAAAGTGCCCTTATTTTAAACAATGTATCGTTCTAAATGCTTAATCCCTATGTAAAAAAGTTATTTTAGCAGGAATATGTTATTGAAAAAAATTAGAAAAATTTATTTTAGCCGTAAATCGAAAATAATGGATCGAGCGAATCGGTCGATTGCGCCGAGACGCGCTATGATGCAACAGACGAGCGATTGGAACGCCCGAATATTTTCAAAGTCCCAACGTACCGATCAAGAGTAAAGTACCATTTTCCTACATTAGATTTCGTTCTAAATGCTTAATCCCTATGTAAAAACGTTAGTTAAGCAAGAATATCGTATTTTTAAAAAAATCTAATGATAGGATTTCCCAGAAAATTGAAAAAACCGAAAAATGTCAAGAGTAAAGTGCCATTTTCTGACATTAGATTTCGTTCTAAATGCTTAATCCCTATGTAGAAACGTTAGTTAAGCAAGAATATCGTATTTTTAAAAAAATCTAATGATAGGATTTTTCAGAAAATTGAAAAAACCGTAAAATGTCAAGAGTAAAGTGCCCTTATTTTAAACAATGTATCGTTCTAAATGCTTAATCCCTATGTAAAAAAGTTATTTAAGCAGGAATATGTTATTGAAAAAAATTAGAAAAATTTATTTTAGCCGTAAATCGAAAATAATGGATCGAGCGAATCGGTCGATTGCGCCGAGACGCGCTATGATGCAACAGACGAGCGATTGGAACGCCCGAATATTTTCAAAGTCCCAACGTACCGATCAAGAGTAAAGTACCATTTTCCTACATTAGATTTCGTTCTAAATGCTTAATCCCTATGTAAAAACGTTAGTTAAGCAAGAATATCGTATTTTTAAAAAAATCTAATGATAGGATTTCCCAGAAAATTGAAAAAACCGAAAAATGTCAAGAGTAAAGTGCCATTTTCTGACATTAGATTTCGTTCTAAATGCTTAATCCCTATGTAGAAACGTTAGTTAAGCAAGAATATCGTATTTTTAAAAAAATCTAATGATAGGATTTTTCAGAAAATTGAAAAAACCGTAAAATGTCAAGAGTAAAGTGCCCTTATTTTAAACAATGTATCGTTCTAAATGCTTAATCCCTATGTAAAAAAGTTATTTAAGCAGGAATATGTTATTGAAAAAAATTAGAAAAATTTATTTTAGCCGTAAATCGAAAATAATGGATCGAGCGAATCGGTCGATTGCGCCGAGACGCGCTATGATGCAACAGACGAGCGATTGGAACCCCCGAATATTTTCAAAGTCCCAACGTACCGATCAAGAGTAAAGTACCATTTTCCTACATTAGATTTCGTTCTAAATGCTTAATCCCTATGTAAAAACGTTAGTTAAGCAAGAATATCGTATTTTTAAAAAAATCTAATGATAGGATTTTCCAGAAAATTGAAAAAACCGAAAAATGTCAAGAGTAAAGTGCCATTTTCTGACATTAGATTTCGTTCTAAATGCTTAATCCCTATGTAGAAACGTTAGTTAAGCAAGAATATCGTATTTTTAAAAAAATCTAATGATAGGATTTTTCAGAAAATTGAAAAAACCGTAAAATGTCAAGAGTAAAGTGCCCTTATTTTAAACAATGTATCGTTCTAAATGCTTAATCCCTATGTAAAAAAGTTATTTAAGCAGGAATATGTTATTGAAAAAAATTAGAAAAATTTATTTTAGCCGTAAATCGAAAATAATGGATCGAGCGAATCGGTCGATTGCGCCGAGACGCGCTATGATGCAACAGACGAGCGATTGGAACGCCCGAATATTTTCAAAGTCCCAACGTACCGATCAAGAGTAAAGTACCATTTTCCTACATTAGATTTCGTTCTAAATGCTTAATCCCTATGTAAAAACGTTAGTTAAGCAAGAATATCGTATTTTTAAAAAAATCTAATGATAGGATTTTCCAGAAAATTGAAAAAACCGAAAAATGTCAAGAGTAAAGTGCCATTTTCTGACATTAGATTTCGTTCTAAATGCTTAATCCCTATGTAGAAACGTTAGTTAAGCAAGAATATCGTATTTTTAAAAAAATCTAATGATAGGATTTTCCAGAAAATTGAAAAAACCGAAAAATGTCAAGAGTAAAGTGCCATTTTCTGACATTAGATTTCGTTCTAAATGCTTAATCCCTATGTAGAAACGTTAGTTAAGCAAGAATATCGTATTTTTAAAAAAATCTAATGATAGGATTTTCCAGAAAATTGAAAAAACCGAAAAATGTCAAGAGTAAAGTGCCATTTTCTGACATTAGATTTCGTTCTAAATGCTTAATCCCTATGTAGAAACGTTAGTTAAGCAAGAATATCGTATTTTTAAAAAAATCTAATGATAGGATTTTTCAGAAAATTGAAAAAACCGTAAAATGTCAAGAGTAAAGTGCCCTTATTTTAAACAATGTATCGTTCTAAATGCTTAATCCCTATGTAAAAAAGTTATTTAAGCAGGAATATGTTATTGAAAAAAATTAGAAAAATTTATTTTAGCCGTAAATCGAAAATAATGGATCGAGCGAATCGGTCGATTGCGCCGAGACGCGCTATGATGCAACAGACGAGCGATTGGAACGCCCGAATATTTTCAAAGTCCCAACGTACCGATCAAGAGTAAAGTACCATTTTCCTACATTAGATTTCGTTCTAAATGCTTAATCCCTATGTAAAAACGTTAGTTAAGCAAGAATATCGTATTTTTAAAAAAATCTAATGATAGGATTTCCCAGAAAATTGAAAAAACCGAAAAATGTCAAGAGTAAAGTGCCATTTTCTGACATTAGATTTCGTTCTAAATGCTTAATCCCTATGTAGAAACGTTAGTTAAGCAAGAATATCGTATTTTTAAAAAAATCTAATGATAGGATTTTTCAGAAAATTGAAAAAACCGTAAAATGTCAAGAGTAAAGTGCCCTTATTTTAAACAATGTATCGTTCTAAATGCTTAATCCCTATGTAAAAAAGTTATTTAAGCAGGAATATGTTATTGAAAAAAATTAGAAAAATTTATTTTAGCCGTAAATCGAAAATAATGGATCGAGCGAATCGGTCGATTGCGCCGAGACGCGCTATGATGCAACAGACGAGCGATTGGAACCCCCGAATATTTTCAAAGTCCCAACGTACCGATCAAGAGTAAAGTACCATTTTCCTACATTAGATTTCGTTCTAAATGCTTAATCCCTATGTAAAAACGTTAGTTAAGCAAGAATATCGTATTTTTAAAAAAATCTAATGATAGGATTTTCCAGAAAATTGAAAAAACCGAAAAATGTCAAGAGTAAAGTGCCATTTTCTGACATTAGATTTCGTTCTAAATGCTTAATCCCTATGTAGAAACGTTAGTTAAGCAAGAATATCGTATTTTTAAAAAAATCTAATGATAGGATTTTTCAGAAAATTGAAAAAACCGTAAAATGTCAAGAGTAAAGTGCCCTTATTTTAAACAATGTATCGTTCTAAATGCTTAATCCCTATGTAAAAAAGTTATTTAAGCAGGAATATGTTATTGAAAAAAATTAGAAAAATTTATTTTAGCCGTAAATCGAAAATAATGGATCGAGCGAATCGGTCGATTGCGCCGAGACGCGCTATGATGCAACAGACGAGCGATTGGAACGCCCGAATATTTTCAAAGTCCCAACGTACCGATCAAGAGTAAAGTACCATTTTCCTACATTAGATTTCGTTCTAAATGCTTAATCCCTATGTAAAAACGTTAGTTAAGCAAGAATATCGTATTTTTAAAAAAATCTAATGATAGGATTTCCCAGAAAATTGAAAAAACCGAAAAATGTCAAGAGTAAAGTGCCATTTTCTGACATTAGATTTCGTTCTAAATGCTTAATCCCTATGTAGAAACGTTAGTTAAGCAAGAATATCGTATTTTTAAAAAAATCTAATGATAGGATTTTTCGGAAAATTGAAAAAACCGTAAAATGTCAAGAGTAAAGTGCCCTTATTTTAAACAATGTATCGTTCTAAATGCTTAATCCCTATGTAAAAAAGTTATTTAAGCAGGAATATGTTATTGAAAAAAATTAGAAAAATTTATTTTAGCCGTAAATCGAAAATAATGGATCGAGCGAATCGGTCGATTGCGCCGAGACGCGCTATGATGCAACAGACGAGCGATTGGAACGCCCGAATATTTTCAAAGTCCCAACGTACCGATCAAGAGTAAAGTACCATTTTCCTACATTAGATTTCGTTCTAAATGCTTAATCCCTATGTAAAAACGTTAGTTAAGCAAGAATATCGTATTTTTAAAAAAATCTAATGATAGGATTTCCCAGAAAATTGAAAAAACCGAAAAATGTCAAGAGTAAAGTGCCATTTTCTGACATTAGATTTCGTTCTAAATGCTTAATCCCTATGTAGAAACGTTAGTTAAGCAAGAATATCGTATTTTTAAAAAAATCTAATGATAGGATTTTTCAGAAAATTGAAAAAACCGTAAAATGTCAAGAGTAAAGTGCCCTTATTTTAAACAATGTATCGTTCTAAATGCTTAATCCCTATGTAAAAAAGTTATTTAAGCAGGAATATGTTATTGAAAAAAATTAGAAAAATTTATTTTAGCCGTAAATCGAAAATAATGGATCGAGCGAATCGGTCGATTGCGCCGAGACGCGCTATGATGCAACAGACGAGCGATTGGAACCCCCGAATATTTTCAAAGTCCCAACGTACCGATCAAGAGTAAAGTACCATTTTCCTACATTAGATTTCGTTCTAAATGCTTAATCCCTATGTAAAAACGTTAGTTAAGCAAGAATATCGTATTTTTAAAAAAATCTAATGATAGGATTTTCCAGAAAATTGAAAAAACCGAAAAATGTCAAGAGTAAAGTGCCATTTTCTGACATTAGATTTCGTTCTAAATGCTTAATCCCTATGTAGAAACGTTAGTTAAGCAAGAATATCGTATTTTTAAAAAAATCTAATGATAGGATTTTTCAGAAAATTGAAAAAACCGTAAAATGTCAAGAGTAAAGTGCCCTTATTTTAAACAATGTATCGTTCTAAATGCTTAATCCCTATGTAAAAAAGTTATTTAAGCAGGAATATGTTATTGAAAAAAATTAGAAAAATTTATTTTAGCCGTAAATCGAAAATAATGGATCGAGCGAATCGGTCGATTGCGCCGAGACGCGCTATGATGCAACAGACGAGCGATTGGAACGCCCGAATATTTTCAAAGTCCCAACGTACCGATCAAGAGTAAAGTACCATTTTCCTACATTAGATTTCGTTCTAAATGCTTAATCCCTATGTAAAAACGTTAGTTAAGCAAGAATATCGTATTTTTAAAAAAATCTAATGATAGGATTTTCCAGAAAATTGAAAAAACCGAAAAATGTCAAGAGTAAAGTGCCATTTTCTGACATTAGATTTCGTTCTAAATGCTTAATCCCTATGTAGAAACGTTAGTTAAGCAAGAATATCGTATTTTTAAAAAAATCTAATGATAGGATTTTCCAGAAAATTGAAAAAACCGAAAAATGTCAAGAGTAAAGTGCCATTTTCTGACATTAGATTTCGTTCTAAATGCTTAATCCCTATGTAGAAACGTTAGTTAAGCAAGAATATCGTATTTTTAAAAAAATCTAATGATAGGATTTTTCAGAAAATTGAAAAAACCGTAAAATGTCAAGAGTAAAGTGCCCTTATTTTAAACAATGTATCGTTCTAAATGCTTAATCCCTATGTAAAAAAGTTATTTAAGCAGGAATATGTTATTGAAAAAAATTAGAAAAATTTATTTTAGCCGTAAATCGAAAATAATGGATCGAGCGAATCGGTCGATTGCGCCGAGACGCGCTATGATGCAACAGACGAGCGATTGGAACGCCCGAATATTTTCAAAGTCCCAACGTACCGATCAAGAGTAAAGTACCATTTTCCTACATTAGATTTCGTTCTAAATGCTTAATCCCTATGTAAAAACGTTAGTTAAGCAAGAATATCGTATTTTTAAAAAAATCTAATGATAGGATTTCCCAGAAAATTGAAAAAACCGAAAAATGTCAAGAGTAAAGTGCCATTTTCTGACATTAGATTTCGTTCTAAATGCTTAATCCCTATGTAGAAACGTTAGTTAAGCAAGAATATCGTATTTTTAAAAAAATCTAATGATAGGATTTTTCAGAAAATTGAAAAAACCGTAAAATGTCAAGAGTAAAGTGCCCTTATTTTAAACAATGTATCGTTCTAAATGCTTAATCCCTATGTAAAAAAGTTATTTTAGCAGGAATATGTTATTGAAAAAAATTAGAAAAATTTATTTTAGCCGTAAATCGAAAATAATGGATCGAGCGAATCGGTCGATTGCGCCGAGACGCGCTATGATGCAACAGACGAGCGATTGGAACGCCCGAATATTTTCAAAGTCCCAACGTACCGATCAAGAGTAAAGTACCATTTTCCTACATTAGATTTCGTTCTAAATGCTTAATCCCTATGTAAAAACGTTAGTTAAGCAAGAATATCGTATTTTTAAAAAAATCTAATGATAGGATTTCCCAGAAAATTGAAAAAACCGAAAAATGTCAAGAGTAAAGTGCCATTTTCTGACATTAGATTTCGTTCTAAATGCTTAATCCCTATGTAGAAACGTTAGTTAAGCAAGAATATCGTATTTTTAAAAAAATCTAATGATAGGATTTTTCAGAAAATTGAAAAAACCGTAAAATGTCAAGAGTAAAGTGCCCTTATTTTAAACAATGTATCGTTCTAAATGCTTAATCCCTATGTAAAAAAGTTATTTTAGCAGGAATATGTTATTGAAAAAAATTAGAAAAATTTATTTTAGCCGTAAATCGAAAATAATGGATCGAGCGAATCGGTCGATTGCGCCGAGACGCGCTATGATGCAACAGACGAGCGATTGGAACGCCCGAATATTTTCAAAGTCCCAACGTACCGATCAAGAGTAAAGTACCATTTTCCTACATTAGATTTCGTTCTAAATGCTTAATCCCTATGTAAAAACGTTAGTTAAGCAAGAATATCGTATTTTTAAAAAAATCTAATGATAGGATTTCCCAGAAAATTGAAAAAACCGAAAAATGTCAAGAGTAAAGTGCCATTTTCTGACATTAGATTTCGTTCTAAATGCTTAATCCCTATGTAGAAACGTTAGTTAAGCAAGAATATCGTATTTTTAAAAAAATCTAATGATAGGATTTTTCAGAAAATTGAAAAAACCGTAAAATGTCAAGAGTAAAGTGCCCTTATTTTAAACAATGTATCGTTCTAAATGCTTAATCCCTATGTAAAAAAGTTATTTAAGCAGGAATATGTTATTGAAAAAAATTAGAAAAATTTATTTTAGCCGTAAATCGAAAATAATGGATCGAGCGAATCGGTCGATTGCGCCGAGACGCGCTATGATGCAACAGACGAGCGATTGGAACCACCGAATATTTTCAAAGTCCCAACGTACCGATCAAGAGTAAAGTACCATTTTCCTACATTAGATTTCGTTCTAAATGCTTAATCCCTATGTAAAAACGTTAGTTAAGCAAGAATATCGTATTTTTAAAAAAATCTAATGATAGGATTTTCCAGAAAATTGAAAAAACCGAAAAATGTCAAGAGTAAAGTGCCATTTTCTGACATTAGATTTCGTTCTAAATGCTTAATCCCTATGTAGAAACGTTAGTTAAGCAAGAATATCGTATTTTTAAAAAAATCTAATGATAGGATTTTTCAGAAAATTGAAAAAACCGTAAAATGTCAAGAGTAAAGTGCCCTTATTTTAAACAATGTATCGTTCTAAATGCTTAATCCCTATGTAAAAAAGTTATTTTAGCAGGAATATGTTATTGAAAAAAATTAGAAAAATTTATTTTAGCCGTAAATCGAAAATAATGGGGACACCGGAGCTGTTCGAAGCGCCGAGCGCGCCGCGTACGCCCGAATATTTTCAAAGTCCCAACGTACCGATCAAGAGTAAAGTACCATTTTCCTACATTAGATTTCGTTCTAAATGCTTAATCCCTATGTAAAAACGTTAGTTAAGCAAGAATATCGTATTTTTAAAAAAATCTAATGATAGGATTTCCCAGAAAATTGAAAAAACCGAAAAATGTCAAGAGTAAAGTGCCATTTTCTGACATTAGATTTCGTTCTAAATGCTTAATCCCTATGTAGAAACGTTAGTTAAGCAAGAATATCGTATTTTTAAAAAAATCTAATGATAGGATTTTTCAGAAAATTGAAAAAACCGTAAAATGTCAAGAGTAAAGTGCCCTTATTTTAAACAATGTATCGTTCTAAATGCTTAATCCCTATGTAAAAAAGTTATTTTAGCAGGAATATGTTATTGAAAAAAATTAGAAAAATTTATTTTAGCCGTAAATCGAAAATAATGGATCGAGCGAATCGGTCGATTGCGCCGAGACGCGCTATGATGCAACAGACGAGCGATTGGAACGCCCGAATATTTTCAAAGTCCCAACGTACCGATCAAGAGTAAAGTACCATTTTCCTACATTAGATTTCGTTCTAAATGCTTAATCCCTATGTAAAAACGTTAGTTAAGCAAGAATATCGTATTTTTAAAAAAATCTAATGATAGGATTTCCCAGAAAATTGAAAAAACCGAAAAATGTCAAGAGTAAAGTGCCATTTTCTGACATTAGATTTCGTTCTAAATGCTTAATCCCTATGTAGAAACGTTAGTTAAGCAAGAATATCGTATTTTTAAAAAAATCTAATGATAGGATTTTTCAGAAAATTGAAAAAACCGTAAAATGTCAAGAGTAAAGTGCCCTTATTTTAAACAATGTATCGTTCTAAATGCTTAATCCCTATGTAAAAAAGTTATTTTAGCAGGAATATGTTATTGAAAAAAATTAGAAAAATTTATTTTAGCCGTAAATCGAAAATAATGGATCGAGCGAATCGGTCGATTGCGCCGAGACGCGCTATGATGCAACAGACGAGCGATTGGAACGCCCGAATATTTTCAAAGTCCCAACGTACCGATCAAGAGTAAAGTACCATTTTCCTACATTAGATTTCGTTCTAAATGCTTAATCCCTATGTAAAAACGTTAGTTAAGCAAGAATATCGTATTTTTAAAAAAATCTAATGATAGGATTTCCCAGAAAATTGAAAAAACCGAAAAATGTCAAGAGTAAAGTGCCATTTTCTGACATTAGATTTCGTTCTAAATGCTTAATCCCTATGTAGAAACGTTAGTTAAGCAAGAATATCGTATTTTTAAAAAAATCTAATGATAGGATTTTCCAGAAAATTGAAAAAACCGAAAAATGTCAAGAGTAAAGTGCCATTTTCTGACATTAGATTTCGTTCTAAATGCTTAATCCCTATGTAGAAACGTTAGTTAAGCAAGAATATCGTATTTTTAAAAAAATCTAATGATAGGATTTTTCAGAAAATTGAAAAAACCGTAAAATGTCAAGAGTAAAGTGCCCTTATTTTAAACATTATATCGTTCTAAATGCTTAATCCCTATGTAAAAAAGTTATCTAAGCAAGAATATGTTATTGAATAAAATGAGAAAAATTTATTTTAGCCGTAAATCGAAAATAATGGGTCGAGCGAATCGGTCGATTGCGCCGAGACGCGCTATGATGCAACAGACGAGCGATTGGAACGCCCGAATATTTTCAAAGTCCCACCGTACCGATCAAGAGTAAAGTACCATTTTCCTACATTAGATTTCGTTCTAAATGCTTAATCCCTATGTAGAAACGTTAGTTAAGCAAGAATATCGTATTTTTAAAAAAATCTAATGATAGGATTTTCCAGAAAATTGAAAAAACCGAAAAATGTCAAGAGTAAAGTGCCATTTTCTGACATTAGATTTCGTTCTAAATGCTTAATCCCTATGTAGAAACGTTAGTTAAGCAAGAATATCGTATTTTTAAAAAAATCTAATGATAGGATTTTTCAGAAAATTGAAAAAACCGTAAAATGTCAAGAGTAAAGTGCCCTTATTTTAAACAATGTATCGTTCTAAATGCTTAATCCCTATGTAAAAAAGTTATTTAAGCAGGAATATGTTATTGAAAAAAATTAGAAAAATTTATTTTAGCCGTAAATCGAAAATAATGGATCGAGCGAATCGGTCGATTGCGCCGAGACGCGCTATGATGCAACAGACGAGCGATTGGAACCCCCGAATATTTTCAAAGTCCCAACGTACCGATCAAGAGTAAAGTACCATTTTCCTACATTAGATTTCGTTCTAAATGCTTAATCCCTATGTAAAAACGTTAGTTAAGCAAGAATATCGTATTTTTAAAAAAATCTAATGATAGGATTTTCCAGAAAATTGAAAAAACCGAAAAATGTCAAGAGTAAAGTGCCATTTTCTGACATTAGATTTCGTTCTAAATGCTTAATCCCTATGTAGAAACGTTAGTTAAGCAAGAATATCGTATTTTTAAAAAAATCTAATGATAGGATTTTTCAGAAAATTGAAAAAACCGTAAAATGTCAAGAGTAAAGTGCCCTTATTTTAAACAATGTATCGTTCTAAATGCTTAATCCCTATGTAAAAAAGTTATTTAAGCAGGAATATGTTATTGAAAAAAATTAGAAAAATTTATTTTAGCCGTAAATCGAAAATAATGGATCGAGCGAATCGGTCGATTGCGCCGAGACGCGCTATGATGCAACAGACGAGCGATTGGAACGCCCGAATATTTTCAAAGTCCCAACGTACCGATCAAGAGTAAAGTACCATTTTCCTACATTAGATTTCGTTCTAAATGCTTAATCCCTATGTAAAAACGTTAGTTAAGCAAGAATATCGTATTTTTAAAAAAATCTAATGATAGGATTTTCCAGAAAATTGAAAAAACCGAAAAATGTCAAGAGTAAAGTGCCATTTTCTGACATTAGATTTCGTTCTAAATGCTTAATCCCTATGTAGAAACGTTAGTTAAGCAAGAATATCGTATTTTTAAAAAAATCTAATGATAGGATTTTCCAGAAAATTGAAAAAACCGAAAAATGTCAAGAGTAAAGTGCCATTTTCTGACATTAGATTTCGTTCTAAATGCTTAATCCCTATGTAGAAACGTTAGTTAAGCAAGAATATCGTATTTTTAAAAAAATCTAATGATAGGATTTTCCAGAAAATTGAAAAAACCGAAAAATGTCAAGAGTAAAGTGCCATTTTCTGACATTAGATTTCGTTCTAAATGCTTAATCCCTATGTAGAAACGTTAGTTAAGCAAGAATATCGTATTTTTAAAAAAATCTAATGATAGGATTTTTCAGAAAATTGAAAAAACCGTAAAATGTCAAGAGTAAAGTGCCCTTATTTTAAACAATGTATCGTTCTAAATGCTTAATCCCTATGTAAAAAAGTTATTTAAGCAGGAATATGTTATTGAAAAAAATTAGAAAAATTTATTTTAGCCGTAAATCGAAAATAATGGATCGAGCGAATCGGTCGATTGCGCCGAGACGCGCTATGATGCAACAGACGAGCGATTGGAACGCCCGAATATTTTCAAAGTCCCAACGTACCGATCAAGAGTAAAGTACCATTTTCCTACATTAGATTTCGTTCTAAATGCTTAATCCCTATGTAAAAACGTTAGTTAAGCAAGAATATCGTATTTTTAAAAAAATCTAATGATAGGATTTCCCAGAAAATTGAAAAAACCGAAAAATGTCAAGAGTAAAGTGCCATTTTCTGACATTAGATTTCGTTCTAAATGCTTAATCCCTATGTAGAAACGTTAGTTAAGCAAGAATATCGTATTTTTAAAAAAATCTAATGATAGGATTTTTCAGAAAATTGAAAAAACCGTAAAATGTCAAGAGTAAAGTGCCCTTATTTTAAACAATGTATCGTTCTAAATGCTTAATCCCTATGTAAAAAAGTTATTTAAGCAGGAATATGTTATTGAAAAAAATTAGAAAAATTTATTTTAGCCGTAAATCGAAAATAATGGATCGAGCGAATCGGTCGATTGCGCCGAGACGCGCTATGATGCAACAGACGAGCGATTGGAACCCCCGAATATTTTCAAAGTCCCAACGTACCGATCAAGAGTAAAGTACCATTTTCCTACATTAGATTTCGTTCTAAATGCTTAATCCCTATGTAAAAACGTTAGTTAAGCAAGAATATCGTATTTTTAAAAAAATCTAATGATAGGATTTTCCAGAAAATTGAAAAAACCGAAAAATGTCAAGAGTAAAGTGCCATTTTCTGACATTAGATTTCGTTCTAAATGCTTAATCCCTATGTAGAAACGTTAGTTAAGCAAGAATATCGTATTTTTAAAAAAATCTAATGATAGGATTTTTCAGAAAATTGAAAAAACCGTAAAATGTCAAGAGTAAAGTGCCCTTATTTTAAACAATGTATCGTTCTAAATGCTTAATCCCTATGTAAAAAAGTTATTTAAGCAGGAATATGTTATTGAAAAAAATTAGAAAAATTTATTTTAGCCGTAAATCGAAAATAATGGATCGAGCGAATCGGTCGATTGCGCCGAGACGCGCTATGATGCAACAGACGAGCGATTGGAACGCCCGAATATTTTCAAAGTCCCAACGTACCGATCAAGAGTAAAGTACCATTTTCCTACATTAGATTTCGTTCTAAATGCTTAATCCCTATGTAAAAACGTTAGTTAAGCAAGAATATCGTATTTTTAAAAAAATCTAATGATAGGATTTCCCAGAAAATTGAAAAAACCGAAAAATGTCAAGAGTAAAGTGCCATTTTCTGACATTAGATTTCGTTCTAAATGCTTAATCCCTATGTAGAAACGTTAGTTAAGCAAGAATATCGTATTTTTAAAAAAATCTAATGATAGGATTTTTCGGAAAATTGAAAAAACCGTAAAATGTCAAGAGTAAAGTGCCCTTATTTTAAACAATGTATCGTTCTAAATGCTTAATCCCTATGTAAAAAAGTTATTTAAGCAGGAATATGTTATTGAAAAAAATTAGAAAAATTTATTTTAGCCGTAAATCGAAAATAATGGATCGAGCGAATCGGTCGATTGCGCCGAGACGCGCTATGATGCAACAGACGAGCGATTGGAACGCCCGAATATTTTCAAAGTCCCAACGTACCGATCAAGAGTAAAGTACCATTTTCCTACATTAGATTTCGTTCTAAATGCTTAATCCCTATGTAAAAACGTTAGTTAAGCAAGAATATCGTATTTTTAAAAAAATCTAATGATAGGATTTCCCAGAAAATTGAAAAAACCGAAAAATGTCAAGAGTAAAGTGCCATTTTCTGACATTAGATTTCGTTCTAAATGCTTAATCCCTATGTAGAAACGTTAGTTAAGCAAGAATATCGTATTTTTAAAAAAATCTAATGATAGGATTTTTCAGAAAATTGAAAAAACCGTAAAATGTCAAGAGTAAAGTGCCCTTATTTTAAACAATGTATCGTTCTAAATGCTTAATCCCTATGTAAAAAAGTTATTTAAGCAGGAATATGTTATTGAAAAAAATTAGAAAAATTTATTTTAGCCGTAAATCGAAAATAATGGATCGAGCGAATCGGTCGATTGCGCCGAGACGCGCTATGATGCAACAGACGAGCGATTGGAACCCCCGAATATTTTCAAAGTCCCAACGTACCGATCAAGAGTAAAGTACCATTTTCCTACATTAGATTTCGTTCTAAATGCTTAATCCCTATGTAAAAACGTTAGTTAAGCAAGAATATCGTATTTTTAAAAAAATCTAATGATAGGATTTTCCAGAAAATTGAAAAAACCGAAAAATGTCAAGAGTAAAGTGCCATTTTCTGACATTAGATTTCGTTCTAAATGCTTAATCCCTATGTAGAAACGTTAGTTAAGCAAGAATATCGTATTTTTAAAAAAATCTAATGATAGGATTTTTCAGAAAATTGAAAAAACCGTAAAATGTCAAGAGTAAAGTGCCCTTATTTTAAACAATGTATCGTTCTAAATGCTTAATCCCTATGTAAAAAAGTTATTTAAGCAGGAATATGTTATTGAAAAAAATTAGAAAAATTTATTTTAGCCGTAAATCGAAAATAATGGATCGAGCGAATCGGTCGATTGCGCCGAGACGCGCTATGATGCAACAGACGAGCGATTGGAACGCCCGAATATTTTCAAAGTCCCAACGTACCGATCAAGAGTAAAGTACCATTTTCCTACATTAGATTTCGTTCTAAATGCTTAATCCCTATGTAAAAACGTTAGTTAAGCAAGAATATCGTATTTTTAAAAAAATCTAATGATAGGATTTTCCAGAAAATTGAAAAAACCGAAAAATGTCAAGAGTAAAGTGCCATTTTCTGACATTAGATTTCGTTCTAAATGCTTAATCCCTATGTAGAAACGTTAGTTAAGCAAGAATATCGTATTTTTAAAAAAATCTAATGATAGGATTTTCCAGAAAATTGAAAAAACCGAAAAATGTCAAGAGTAAAGTGCCATTTTCTGACATTAGATTTCGTTCTAAATGCTTAATCCCTATGTAGAAACGTTAGTTAAGCAAGAATATCGTATTTTTAAAAAAATCTAATGATAGGATTTTTCAGAAAATTGAAAAAACCGTAAAATGTCAAGAGTAAAGTGCCCTTATTTTAAACAATGTATCGTTCTAAATGCTTAATCCCTATGTAAAAAAGTTATTTAAGCAGGAATATGTTATTGAAAAAAATTAGAAAAATTTATTTTAGCCGTAAATCGAAAATAATGGATCGAGCGAATCGGTCGATTGCGCCGAGACGCGCTATGATGCAACAGACGAGCGATTGGAACGCCCGAATATTTTCAAAGTCCCAACGTACCGATCAAGAGTAAAGTACCATTTTCCTACATTAGATTTCGTTCTAAATGCTTAATCCCTATGTAAAAACGTTAGTTAAGCAAGAATATCGTATTTTTAAAAAAATCTAATGATAGGATTTCCCAGAAAATTGAAAAAACCGAAAAATGTCAAGAGTAAAGTGCCATTTTCTGACATTAGATTTCGTTCTAAATGCTTAATCCCTATGTAGAAACGTTAGTTAAGCAAGAATATCGTATTTTTAAAAAAATCTAATGATAGGATTTTTCAGAAAATTGAAAAAACCGTAAAATGTCAAGAGTAAAGTGCCCTTATTTTAAACAATGTATCGTTCTAAATGCTTAATCCCTATGTAAAAAAGTTATTTTAGCAGGAATATGTTATTGAAAAAAATTAGAAAAATTTATTTTAGCCGTAAATCGAAAATAATGGATCGAGCGAATCGGTCGATTGCGCCGAGACGCGCTATGATGCAACAGACGAGCGATTGGAACGCCCGAATATTTTCAAAGTCCCAACGTACCGATCAAGAGTAAAGTACCATTTTCCTACATTAGATTTCGTTCTAAATGCTTAATCCCTATGTAAAAACGTTAGTTAAGCAAGAATATCGTATTTTTAAAAAAATCTAATGATAGGATTTCCCAGAAAATTGAAAAAACCGAAAAATGTCAAGAGTAAAGTGCCATTTTCTGACATTAGATTTCGTTCTAAATGCTTAATCCCTATGTAGAAACGTTAGTTAAGCAAGAATATCGTATTTTTAAAAAAATCTAATGATAGGATTTTTCAGAAAATTGAAAAAACCGTAAAATGTCAAGAGTAAAGTGCCCTTATTTTAAACAATGTATCGTTCTAAATGCTTAATCCCTATGTAAAAAAGTTATTTTAGCAGGAATATGTTATTGAAAAAAATTAGAAAAATTTATTTTAGCCGTAAATCGAAAATAATGGATCGAGCGAATCGGTCGATTGCGCCGAGACGCGCTATGATGCAACAGACGAGCGATTGGAACGCCCGAATATTTTCAAAGTCCCAACGTACCGATCAAGAGTAAAGTACCATTTTCCTACATTAGATTTCGTTCTAAATGCTTAATCCCTATGTAAAAACGTTAGTTAAGCAAGAATATCGTATTTTTAAAAAAATCTAATGATAGGATTTCCCAGAAAATTGAAAAAACCGAAAAATGTCAAGAGTAAAGTGCCATTTTCTGACATTAGATTTCGTTCTAAATGCTTAATCCCTATGTAGAAACGTTAGTTAAGCAAGAATATCGTATTTTTAAAAAAATCTAATGATAGGATTTTTCAGAAAATTGAAAAAACCGTAAAATGTCAAGAGTAAAGTGCCCTTATTTTAAACAATGTATCGTTCTAAATGCTTAATCCCTATGTAAAAAAGTTATTTTAGCAGGAATATGTTATTGAAAAAAATTAGAAAAATTTATTTTAGCCGTAAATCGAAAATAATGGATCGAGCGAATCGGTCGATTGCGCCGAGACGCGCTATGATGCAACAGACGAGCGATTGGAACGCCCGAATATTTTCAAAGTCCCAACGTACCGATCAAGAGTAAAGTACCATTTTCCTACATTAGATTTCGTTCTAAATGCTTAATCCCTATGTAAAAACGTTAGTTAAGCAAGAATATCGTATTTTTAAAAAAATCTAATGATAGGATTTCCCAGAAAATTGAAAAAACCGAAAAATGTCAAGAGTAAAGTGCCATTTTCTGACATTAGATTTCGTTCTAAATGCTTAATCCCTATGTAGAAACGTTAGTTAAGCAAGAATATCGTATTTTTAAAAAAATCTAATGATAGGATTTTCCAGAAAATTGAAAAAACCGAAAAATGTCAAGAGTAAAGTGCCATTTTCTGACATTAGATTTCGTTCTAAATGCTTAATCCCTATGTAGAAACGTTAGTTAAGCAAGAATATCGTATTTTTAAAAAAATCTAATGATAGGATTTTTCAGAAAATTGAAAAAACCGTAAAATGTCAAGAGTAAAGTGCCCTTATTTTAAACATTATATCGTTCTAAATGCTTAATCCCTATGTAAAAAAGTTATCTAAGCAAGAATATGTTATTGAATAAAATGAGAAAAATTTATTTTAGCCGTAAATCGAAAATAATGGGTCGAGCGAATCGGTCGATTGCGCCGAGACGCGCTATGATGCAACAGACGAGCGATTGGAACGCCCGAATATTTTCAAAGTCCCACCGTACCGATCAAGAGTAAAGTACCATTTTCCTACATTAGATTTCGTTCTAAATGCTTAATCCCTATGTAGAAACGTTAGTTAAGCAAGAATATCGTATTTTTAAAAAAATCTAATGATAGGATTTTCCAGAAAATTGAAAAAACCGAAAAATGTCAAGAGTAAAGTGCCATTTTCTGACATTAGATTTCGTTCTAAATGCTTAATCCCTATGTAGAAACGTTAGTTAAGCAAGAATATCGTATTTTTAAAAAAATCTAATGATAGGATTTTTCAGAAAATTGAAAAAACCGTAAAATGTCAAGAGTAAAGTGCCCTTATTTTAAACAATGTATCGTTCTAAATGCTTAATCCCTATGTAAAAAAGTTATCTAAGCAAGAATATGTTATTGAAAAAAATTAGAAAAATTTATTTTAGCCGTAAATCGAAAAGAAGTCTGTTCGTTTCTCTGTCTCTCTCGCGCGATCGAACTATCGATGTTTCCCGACAAACTATTGGAAGTTTAATTAAACTTTATACATGAAATTACTCGTTTTGATCCCCGCTACACAGCCGTATACTTTTTATAATTTTGTGGAATCGGGAACCTTGAAATATTTATCATAACGCGGATCGACTGTCTCTGTCTCTTTCTAGATCGGAAGAATCGATGTTTCCCGGCAAACTATTGGGAGTTTAATTAAACTTTATACATGAAATTACTCGTTTTGATCCCCGCTACACAGCCGTATACTTTTTATAATTTTGTGGAATCGGGAACCTCGAAATATTTATCATAACGCGGATCGACTGTCTCTGTCTCTTTCTAGATCGGAAGAATCGATGTTTCCCGGCAAACTATTGGGAGTTTAATTAAACTTTATACATGAAATTACTCGTTCTGATCCCCGCTACACAGCCGTATACTTTTTATAATTTTGTGGAATCGGGAACCTCGAAATATTTATCATAACGCGGATCGACTGTCTCTGTCTCTTTCTAGATCGGAAGAATCGATGTTTCCCGGCAAACTATTGGGAGTTTAATTAAACTTTATACATGAAATTACTCGTTCTGATCCCCGCTACACAGCCGTATACTTTTTATAATTTTGTGGAATCGGGAACCTCGAAATATTTATCATAACGCGGATCGACTGTCTCTGTCTCTTTCTAGATCGGAAGAATCGATGTTTCCCGGCAAACTATTGGGAGTTTAATTAAACTTTATACATGAAATTACTCGTTCTGATCCCCGCTACACAGCCGTATACTTTTTATAATTTTGTGGAATCGGGAACCTCGAAATATTTATCATAACGCGGATCGACTGTCTCTGTCTCTTTCTAGATCGGAAGAATCGATGTTTCCCGGCAAACTATTGGGAGTTTAATTAAACTTTATACATGAAATTACTCGTTTTGATCCCCGCTACACAGCCGTATACTTTTTATAATTTTGTGGAATCGGGAACCTTGAAATATTTAACATAACGCGGATCGACTGTCTCTGTCTCTTTCTAGATCGGAATAATCGATGTTTCCCGGCAAACTAATGGGATATTAATTAAACTTTATACACGAAATTACTCGTTTTGATCCCTGCTACACAGCCGTATACTTTTTATAATTTTGTGGAATCGGGAACCTTGCAATATTTAACATAACGCGGATCGACTGTCTCTGTCTCTTTCTAGATCGGAATAATCGATGTTTCCCGGCAAAGTAATGGGAGTTTAATTAAACTTTATGCATCAAATCATTCAGTTTGACTCCTGCAACACAACCAAACACTCTCTGTAATTTTCTGAACTGAAAAACCACTGAAATTGCGCTCGAAATGCGGAGCGACGGGTCGGCGCGTCTGCACTGTGCGACAGCTAGTCAAAACGTCCGAACAGCGTATTGTTTTCGATCTCTTGGTATAATATTCGTATTCCTTGCTGTGTATAGCTTCCGATCGATTATTGCAATGGTCAAAGTTCCAGCGGCGTAATGCTTTCCATAAGATTACATTAATATAACCAGCGGCATATTGCTTTCTATCTTGTAATGAAAATTTTATAACCAAGTACCAACGGCGTATTGCTTTCGTTCGGATAATGGAGATTTTACAACCAAGTACCAGCGGTTTCTGTCTTATAATTAAATTATTATAATAAAATAAAGTACCAGCGGCGTGTTACTTTCGTTCGGATAATGGAGATTTTACAACCAAGTATCAGCGGTTTCTGTCTTATAATTAAATTATTATAATAAAATAAAGTACCAGCGGCGTATTGCTTTCGTTCGGATAATGGAGATTTTATGTCCAGCGGCGTAGTGCTTTCTATCTTATAATGTAATTCTTATTACAAAGTACCAGCGGCGTATTGGTTCGTACCAGCGGCGTATTGCTTTTTTTCCAGCGGCGTATTGGTTCGTACCAGCGGCGTATTGCTTTTTTTTCCAGCGGCGTATTGGTTCGTACCAGCGGCGTATTGCTTTTTTTCCAGCGGCGTATTGGTTCGTACCAGCGGCGTATTGCTTTTTTTTCCAGCGGCGTATTGGTTCGTACCAGCGGCGTATTGCTTTTTTTCCAGCGGCGTATTGGTTCGTACCAGCGGCGTATTGCTTTTTTTCCAGCGGCGTATTGGTTCGTACCAGCGGCGTATTGCTTTTTTTTCCAGCGGCGTATTGTTTCGTACCAGCGGCGTATTGCTTTCCGTAACCTCGAAAAACACAAAGTGCCAGCGGCGTGATGCTTTGGAAAATAGAGCCAACATCAGCGGCATTCCGGCCTGTGCTCGGTTGGGCACGGAAACGCGACTGACCAATAGGAAGCTTAATTTTCGCCGAATGCAACGTCTGATCTTTCTATATCATGGTTTTGCAACGTCTGATCTTTCTAAATCGCGATAGTGCAACGCTTGATCCTTCTAAATCGCGTTAGTGCAACGCTTGATCCTTCTAAATCGCGTTAGTGCAACGCTTGATCGTTCTATATC
>NW_027476163.1:485000-505000 GCF_051020955.1 Megalopta genalis
CTCTGATCCAGCTCGCTGAGAGACGGTCTGATACCTCGCCGAAGTATTGGAAGGTTTCCCTACCCTTCGTCGAGGACGACCATCTCTGCTGCCACATCTCTAAAGTCGCCTCCCTCAGCCTTCTGCGAACTTGGGCTTCGGTGACGACTTCGTCAGCCAATTCGGCCTGACTCACTTGATAGGTTCCATGTTGGAACCCGAGTTTCTTCCTGGCTTTGTACACGCAGCTGAACTCCGCTATCGCCAAGTCCACAGGTATCTCCCCGGCGATCACGGGGATCGCATCAGTGGAGACTGTCCTGTAGGCTTTGACGCAGCCAAGCAGAACATGCCTCTGCGCCCTGGTGAGCACTTTACTCGTCCCAGAGGTAAGGCGGTCTGCCCAGCCCGCGGCAGCATACGTGACGATTGGGACAAACAAGCCGCGGTACAAAGTACGCATCGTCCGATATCCCAATCCCCAGTTCGACTTAGCAATCCTTGCTAGCGCATTAAACGTTCGCAAGGACTTAGCATTCAAATACTCGACATGGGAATGGATACCCAGTCTAGAGTCAAAATGCACGCCAAGGTAACGCACAGAGTCCTTGACGGCAATATTCCGACCTCCTACTTTTATCACAGGTGGCCTCTCTCTGTCGAGAGAGCCTTTTAAGAATACCATCTCGGTCTTGGTCGCAGACAGCGACAATTTCTGCTGGTCGCACCAGCGAGAAATGGTGTCCACAACCAATTGGCCATTGCTTTCTAGACCCTTCCTGCTGTTCGCGAAGATCAAGACAAGAAGGTCGTCTGCATAGGCGATGGGCTCGCAAGCGAGCCCGGCGTTCGATAAGAGCTGTAGAACCTCGTCGAAGACTAAGTTCCAACAGCTCGGACCAAGAATCGATCCCTGTGGGCAGCCCTTAGTGACTTTCTTCCGCACTGCACCGCGATCAGACACCATAGTCACCACGCGGCCGTCGAAGTAGTCGACCACCAATCTAAGTAGGTTTTTTGGGCAGCCTCGCTTCCTCAACGCGTTGAGTATGCTTGGCCACCAGACATTATCAAAGGCCGCAGCAATGTCGAAGAGCAGACCCACGACGTACTTTTCCTCTCGACCGGACGCAAGCTCCCTCATCTTTACCACGGCATCAGTCGTGGATCGATGCGGCCTGAATCCGTATTGCCGATCGGAGGCGTAGTCGGGGTGCAAAAACAAACTAGCTAATCGCATAGCGATTAGCTTCTCCAAGACTTTGCCTACGACCGAAAGCAAGCATATTGGTCTGTAGGACTTTATCTCCGTTTCAGGTTTCTCGGGTCCTTTAAGGATGGTAATGATGGACCCGACTTTCCATTCCACGGGAAAGACTCCGTGTGCCAGGCATCCGTTGTAGAGTCGGAGGAGCTCGCGTGAGATTGTATTACACGAACGTTTTAAAATCTCCGGCTCGATCCGATCTAGGCCTGGACACTTGCCGCTCTTCAGTCGGTTGACCGCCGATCTGAGCTCCGAGAGGGTGAAGGGACTGGCGTCCTCACTCTCCGGCTCGATGGCAGCTTCCCTCCTGACTCGCGCATGATCCGGGGAGTCATTCGCGGGGCTATCGTCCGGAATTAACCCCTCCAGCAGCGCGGAAGCGGTGGAGTCCCAGTCTGTGGTGTAACCCTGGGCAGTGTTACGATTTATATTCGAGATGACCGTGCTGGCTGTCATCTTCTGCCTCGTGATCTTATAAATGAGGCCCCAGGGTTCCTTGTTTCCCTGCTCGGTCACGAATGCACGCCAGCTGTGCGACCGAGCAGCTTTGATGGCGGCTTTGTAGGCCTTTCTCTGTTTAAGATACTCGGTCCTCTTGGCCGCCCTCTGCTCCTCTGAACATGCTGCGTTCTGCGAGGCTCGTCTAAGTTTGTAGACTCGCCTCTTTTGCCTCGTCAGGTCGGCCGTCCACCATGGGACGGATTTTGAATGCCACTGCTTGGTTGGCATCGAGGAGTCGCACGCTTGGACGATCATTCTTTCGATCTCCTGTGCTAGATGTTCGACATCCCCCTTATTGTTCAATGGATCGGGGGATATACTCCTCTTACTTTCCTGCAGCGCCTTGTCGAACTCGGGCCATTTTGCGCTTCGGAGTCGGAACCTTGGTAATAATCCGTTCCGGTTGGTGCTGCTGTTGCTACTAATTTCGGCAGCACCGTCCTCGGCGCAAAAACTCAAAGAAAACTCTATGACTCGGTGGTCGCTGGTCGTCAGGTCCTCGCGGACCTTCCAACCTCGCACCTTGTCGCAAATATCAGGTGTCGATAGTGTGACGTCGATGTATGACTGTCCACTAGGGCTGGAAAACGTCGGAGCGTTTCCAGCCTCGTTCAAGACAACCAAGCCATGGCTCACGATAAACTCTTCGAGTTTACGGCCTCTCACGTCCGTCTCCGCGCTGCCCCACTGGGCTGATTTTGCGTTAACGTCGGCAGAGATAATGACTCGGTTATGCTTAAGTGCGGAAAGAGCTCTCTCCAATCGCGCCAGACCTGATTCAACGTCATCGGAGCATTGAAAGTACTGGCTGATCAGGAAGAAGCTCCCAAACGAACCCGAGATGCTGACACAGGACAAATGCGTGTCGCACAAGTTAGAGACTTTGACCACGGTTAGATCCGGGTTTCTGACCGCTATTGCAGCCATCACCGGTTCGCCTGCCGTGATCAGCCTCGTTCTCAAGCCTAGCCCGGGCACAGTACCCCGCCAGCTATATGGCTCTTGTGCAAGCAACACATCTACCCCTCGCCTATGCATCTCAGTCCGGACTTCGTCGGTCACATTTCGGGCCCGCTGCATGTTATGCTGCATGACCCGTATGACTCTCGAGCGTCGCCGGTCGTTTGTACTATCCATTCGAGATTCAAATTATTATTCGCGTCTTATACGAGACATCTCCAAAACCAGCGCTTCCTGATAGGAGGCGCAGGCCGGGTCTCGCGACTTATGCTCAGATGGTCGCCCTCTGTCTTTACAGTTGGAGCAAACCGGAGGCTTGCTCTTCCTGTTACAGAGCGCATACCCGTGCCCTTTTTCGGCACAATGTCCGCAGACATCCTCTTTGAATTTGCAGCGCTTCGCCGTGTGCCCGAAGCGCTGGCACTTATAGCATCGGGTGACCTGTATGAAGTCCCGCACACGACAGGAACTCCACCCGAGGTACACCCGGTCCCCTCTCTGCGCCAGCCGCCGACGAATCTGCGGACTGACGGCCACTACCCAGTTGGCTGTCTCCGGGGTCTTGCCAGCCATGCGACTGACCCGAACACCCGAAGGCACATCCTTCTGGGACGCCTCAGAGAGGTTTTGCCTCCAAAGACTGGAGGCAATTTCCTCCTTGCCCATCCCTTTCGGAATGTCATAAATCAGGACCTCGGGGTCCCGTTTGCTGGGCAAGGAGACGGACAGTCCCGCACTCGCCAGCTTCTTATTGCCTACGAAGGCTTTTAGGTCCTCCTTGCGATCGGTTTCGACGACGATGCCACCGGAGTGGATGCGTCGAACCGATCTGACACGGATCGCCTCCTTCGCAGGTTTTACGATCGACAGAACAGCTCTCTTAGTAGCATCGCTGTTCTGTCCTTTATCCTTTGGCGGGAAGATACGCACCACGTATTGTGTCGGTGGTCTTCTCGCCTCCGGAGTCGCTGACTGGTTGACCTTTGCCACTTGGGCGTAGGTCAACTGCGCGGCATTGGAGACCGTCTTCGGGAGGGTTCCCTTGGACGGCCCAGGTCGCGCCGCACTCATTACGGCAGGACGCGCTTTTAGGTCCGCCCTGACCGCGGCGAGTTGCCCTTCGACGAAGCTGTTTCGTTGAATCAGCTCCTGGACCAACTCGTTGAGTGCTCCGACTTCTGCTAGTATCTTCGACCCGGACTCCTTGTTGACTTTCGACTCGGGTCGAAAGCAAAAGGTCCGTATCTCCGATACTCGCCTGAAGGCTTCGTCTCTCACGAGATCGAGAGGCCGTACCTTGTGCCCGGAAACCGTCCCCTTCGATTTCCTGGCCTGGTTTGCTGCGGCCTTGCCAGTAGGTGCGACTGGCTTGGCACGCTTCGACTTTTTGGTGACGGTTTTCCAACCGCCACCTTCGGGGTCTTCGACACGCACGGGTGCCGGTTGCACCTTCACGAGCGTGTCTTTGACTGATTCGATTTTTCTGGGTTTCTCCTTCCCAGCCTTGCGGCTGGGGGAGTCCCCCGACTTGGGCGCTGTCCCCACGTTACCGGTGTCCGGCGCGCCTTCTACCGTGGCCTCAGTTTTCACCGAGACCGCTCGCGTGGGTGTCACGCATCTCTCCAAGGTCACACGAGGATTGGCGATGTTCAGCACCTTCCCGGACCTTGTCTTTTTCGCAGACGCAGGAGGGCTAACAGCTGCTGCTGTAGCTTCCGCGTCTGTGGCGACGGCTTCACTCCGAGTAGGAGCTGGACCCGCCGACTTCGAACGTTCAATTTGTACTTTCAATTTAGATCCCATAGTTAGATCTTTGCCTTCATCCGGTACGCTCCCCGGCCACCACCGACCCACACATTTTGGAACCCGCCATCAGGCTGGGTTAGGGCTACGCACCGGACATAGTCTGCTGACTGGGCCGATTGCTCAACCCAGCCCGCGTCCTCGCCCGTCAGAACCCACTCGCCGAAGCGTATGGTCGTTCCAAGCCGATTGACTGGACCAGGGCTGCTTTTCTCGTCCAGCCTCCCATCTAGCCGAAGCAGAGGCCAAAGGTACGTGTTGGGGACGTCTCACCCGCAGGAGAGGGCCCCCTCAGATCCCAGGATCCTCTTTTCCGACGACAAGGGTCGCCACGCACGGCAAACACGCGGGAGACAGCAGTCGGAGAGGCTGCCTCTTCCTCTCCACCACACTTCGTTCGGTTCGCTGCGTTTTGAGAACACGAGCTATCCAGCGGTACCTTTTTCGTGGAGGCTCAAGTGTGGCTGGGGCACGTTTGCCCCTTGCGGCCTGGGTTGCCCAGGTGATTGGTTGCATCCCGATTTCTAGATCCAGCGGCATGTTGCTACGTGGCGCGCTCAGACAACGAAAATGCGGCATTCCGGTCAGACCAGAAAAACCGCACAACGTGACGCGGGGGACTGCAGCCACAAGTGACAACAGTCCCCCGGTAGGGAGTAGTACAGCATATTCAATGCTGTACATGAACACGCCACAGCCCGTATGCTTAGTTCAAGGGCCTCGCCATTATGCGAAGTACTACATGTACAACGCACTGGCGGTCTCAAAATACCCTCATCGCCGATGCATCTGATGCATCCGTCAACTCGGCAGCATTCACTCCGTCGGCGTGTTGCTTTGTGGCGTGTTCAGATAACGAAAATGCGGCATTCCAGTCAGACCAGAAAAACCGCATAACGTAACGCGGGGGACTGAAGCCACAAGTGACAACAGTCCCCCGGATGGGAGTAGTGCAGCATGTTCAATACTGCACAAGAACACGCCACAGCCCGCTTGCTTAATCACGGGCCTCGTCATTATGCGAAGCACTACATGTACAACGCACTGACGGTCTCTCGAGTGCCTTCATCGCCGATGCACCTATCGACTCAGCAGCAACATTCAATCCGACGGCGTGTTGCTTCGTGGCGTGTTCAGACAACGAAAATGCGGCATTCCAGTTAGACCAGAAAAACCGCATAACGTGACGCGGGGGACTGCAGCCACAAGTGACAACAGTCCCCCGCTAAGGAGTAGTACAGCATATTCAATGCTGTACATGAACACGCCACAGCCCGCATGCTTAATCTCGGGCCTCGCCATTATGCGAAGTACTACATGTACGACGCACTGACGGTCTAAAATGCCTTCATCGTCGACGCATCCATCGACTCGGTAGTAGCAACAACCTACGCGAGGACTAGTTCGGGGGTCGCCTCTCAACCCTGGGTGGCCACAGACCGCCACCGCCAGTAGATAGGGACAATTATTGCGAATCTGGCCACCACGGAGGTGGCGCAGATATGTTTCCTCGCCATGTTGGCATACACAAAACTTTAGTACCTACCCCCCGACGGAACACCTACGAGGGGTCCGAACGTGGGTAAATCGCCGCCTTCGCTCATCGTTCATTAGGCTGGGTACGGAAGACCCAGTCTTGACTCCTTGTCCGTGTAAGGAGTTTTCAAGTTTGTTTTGAGTTGGGTAGGCTGTGCTACCTACTCCAACTGTGTATAAAAGGTTATTAGGAGGGTTTTGCTTTGCCGCTTGACCGCGGCAGCGGGTGCCCGCCACCGCCCTCCGCAGTGACGGCACTCTGCCACATGTATTCACCCCCTTTCTTCTACACGTCAGCAATGATTATGCAGCGTGCTAGGGTGGCGTGTGTTGGTTATTCTTTGCCTATTGGCGTAACTAGGCGGCTGCACATGGTTGGTGCCCGTCTAGCGAAGATAGGCATGTTGCTGTTGGCGTAGCGGAGCTTCGCCAGCTACGGTAGCGGGTGTCAAGCACCTCACGCAAGCACCGCGGCCGTTCAGCTCCACAAAACCGTGATGGGGAGGAATCTGTGATGGGGAAGGATGGGACTAGGCAGGGCGGGTGCCATAGTAGATAGGGACAGTTAGTGTTGTCGTCAAACTGTGGTCTCTGAGAGACGGGCCGTACCTAAGTCCTTGGTGGACCATACCGGCCGCTCTTGCGACTTGTGCCTGGTGTTCGGGCTCTACCTTCGTTCACCATCGTATCAGGGGAAGACAGCGTGCTACTCCCACTGCCACCTCGAGTCCAACCCAATCCAGGCACTCTTACGGAGTAGTGTTAAAGTCTTTTATCTCCGCAAGAGGGGCTTCAGCCTGGCCCGAGGGGACGAACCCCGAGGGGTTCGCCCAGCATGCCGTACATCAACGGAGCTGGACGAGTCCACGCTCCGTATGCAGTTTCGTTCTATGTTCGCTTCTTAGTCTTGCTTACGGATCGTGCGAATTTTCGGAACTCCTGAAACAGCTGCTCTGACACCAGGCTGGCTTTGTCGATTGGCCACTGAAATCCTTCTCGAATCGCCGCCTGGCGTAGGTGTTCCCTGTCCTCTACGTAACGCTGACAATCGTAGAGGACGTGGTTTGGAGTTTCCTCCTCCCCACATTCGCACAACTCGTCGTCGACCAGGGCGAACGTCTTGAGCTTCGCACGGAAGTCTCCGTGTCCGCTCAAGAACTGCGCTACATCATGGTCGACTCTGATCCAGCTCGCTGAGAGACGGTCTGATACCTCGCCGAAGTATTGGAAGGTTTCCCTACCCTTCGTCGAGGACGACCATCTCTGCTGCCACATCTCTAAAGTCGCCTCCCTCAGCCTTCTGCGAACTTGGGCTTCGGTGACGACTTCGTCAGCCAATTCGGCCTGACTCACTTGATAGGTTCCATGTTGGAACCCGAGTTTCTTCCTGGCTTTGTACACGCAGCTGAACTCCGCTATCGCCAAGTCCACAGGTATCTCCCCGGCGATCACGGGGATCGCATCAGTGGAGACTGTCCTGTAGGCTTTGACGCAGCCAAGCAGAACATGCCTCTGCGCCCTGGTGAGCACTTTACTCGTCCCAGAGGTAAGGCGGTCTGCCCAGCCCGCGGCAGCATACGTGACGATTGGGACAAACAAGCCGCGGTACAAAGTACGCATCGTCCGATATCCCAATCCCCAGTTCGACTTAGCAATCCTTGCTAGCGCATTAAACGTTCGCAAGGACTTGGCATTCAAATACTCGACATGGGAATGGATACCCAGTCTAGAGTCAAAATGCACGCCAAGGTAACGCACAGAGTCCTTGGCGGCAATATTCCGACCTCCTACTTTTATCACAGGTGGCCTCTCTCTGTCGAGAGAGCCTTTTAAGAATAACATCTCGGTCTTGGTCGCAGACAGCGACAATTTCTGCTGGTCGCACCAGCGAGAAATGGTGTCCACAACCAATTGGCCATTGCTTTCTAGACCCTTCCTGCTGTTCGCGAAGATCAAGACAAGAAGGTCGTCTGCATAGGCGATGGGCTCGCAAGCGAGCCCGGCGTTCGATAAGAGCTGTAGAACCTCGTCGAAGACTAAGTTCCAACAGCTCGGACCAAGAATCGATCCCTGTGGGCAGCCCTTAGTGACTTTCTTCCGCACTGCACCGCGATCAGACACCATAGTCACCACGCGGCCGTCGAAGTAGTCGACCACCAATCTAAGTAGGTTTTTTGGGCAGCCTCGCTTCCTCAACGCGTTGAGTATGCTTGGCCACCAGACATTATCAAAGGCCGCAGCAATGTCGAAGAGCAGACCCACGACGTACTTTTCCTCTCGACCGGACGCAAGCTCCCTCATCTTTACCACGGCATCAGTCGTGGATCGATGCGGCCTGAATCCGTATTGCCGATCGGAGGCGTAGTCGGGGTGCAAAAACAAACTAGCTAATCGCGTAGCGATTAGCTTCTCCAAGACTTTGCCTACGACCGAAAGCAAGCATATTGGTCTGTAGGACTTTATCTCCGTTTCAGGTTTCTCGGGTCCTTTAAGGATGGTAATGATGGACCCGACTTTCCATTCCACGGGAAAGACTCCGTGTGCCAGGCATCCGTTGTAGAGTCGGAGGAGCTCGCGTGAGATTGTATTACACGAACGTTTTAAAATCTCCGGCTCGATCCGATCTAGGCCTGGACACTTGCCGCTCTTCAGTCGGTTGACCGCCGATCTGAGCTCCGAGAGGGTGAAGGGACTGGCGTCCTCACTCTCCGGCTCGATGGCAGCTTCCCTCCTGACTCGCGCATGATCCGGGGAGTCATTCGCGGGGCTATCGTCCGGAATTAACCCCTCCAGCAGCGCGGAAGCGGTGGAGTCCCAGTCTGTGGTGTAACCCTGGGCAGTGTTACGATTTATATTCGAGATGACCGTGCTGGCTGTCATCTTCTGCCTCGTGATCTTATAAATGAGGCCCCAGGGTTCCTTGTTTCCCTGCTCGGTCACGAATGCACGCCAGCTGTGCGACCGAGCAGCTTTGATGGCGGCTTTGTAGGCCTTTCTCTGTTTAAGATACTCGGTCCTCTTGGCCGCCCTCTGCTCCTCTGAACATGCTGCGTTCTGCGAGGCTCGTCTAAGTTTGTAGACTCGCCTCTTTTGCCTCGTCAGGTCGGCCGTCCACCATGGGACGGATTTTGAATGCCACTGCTTGGTTGGCATCGAGGAGTCGCACGCTTGGACGATCATTCTTTCGATCTCCTGTGCTAGATGTTCGACATCCCCCTTATTGTTCAATGGATCGGGGGATATACTCCTCTTACTTTCCTGCAGCGCCTTGTCGAACTCGGGCCATTTTGCGCTTCGGAGTCGGAACCTTGGTAATAATCCGTTCCGGTTGGTGCTGCTGTTGCTACTAATTTCGGCAGCACCGTCCTCGGCGCAAAAACTCAAAGAAAACTCTATGACTCGGTGGTCGCTGGTCGTCAGGTCCTCGCGGACCTTCCAACCTCGCACCTTGTCGCAAATATCAGGTGTCGATAGTGTGACGTCGATGTATGACTGTCCACTAGGGCTGGAAAACGTCGGAGCGTTTCCAGCCTCGTTCAAGACAACCAAGCCATGGCTCACGATAAACTCTTCGAGTTTACGGCCTCTCACGTCCGTCTCCGCGCTGCCCCACTGGGCTGATTTTGCGTTAACGTCGGCAGAGATAATGACTCGGTTATGCTTAAGTGCGGAAAGAGCTCTCTCCAATCGCGCCAGACCTGATTCAACGTCATCGGAGCATTGAAAGTACTGGCTGATCAGGAAGAAGCTCCCAAACGAACCCGAGATGCTGACACAGGACAAATGCGTGTCGCACAAGTTAGAGACTTTGACCACGGTTAGATCCGGGTTTCTGACCGCTATTGCAGCCATCACCGGTTCGCCTGCCGTGATCAGCCTCGTTCTCAAGCCTAGCCCGGGCACAGTACCCCGCCAGCTATATGGCTCTTGTGCAAGCAACACATCTACCCCTCGCCTATGCATCTCAGTCCGGACTTCGTCGGTCACATTTCGGGCCCGCTGCATGTTATGCTGCATGACCCGTATGACTCTCGAGCGTCGCCGGTCGTTTGTACTATCCATTCGAGATTCAAATTATTATTCGCGTCTTATACGAGACATCTCCAAAACCAGCGCTTCCTGATAGGAGGCGCAGGCCGGGTCTCGCGACTTATGCTCAGATGGTCGCCCTCTGTCTTTACAGTTGGAGCAAACCGGAGGCTTGCTCTTCCTGTTACAGAGCGCATACCCGTGCCCTTTTTCGGCACAATGTCCGCAGACATCCTCTTTGAATTTGCAGCGCTTCGCCGTGTGCCCGAAGCGCTGGCACTTATAGCATCGGGTGACCTGTATGAAGTCCCGCACACGACAGGAACTCCACCCGAGGTACACCCGGTCCCCTCTCTGCGCCAGCCGCCGACGAATCTGCGGACTGACGGCCACTACCCAGTTGGCTGTCTCCGGGGTCTTGCCAGCCATGCGACTGACCCGAACACCCGAAGGCACATCCTTCTGGGACGCCTCAGAGAGGTTTTGCCTCCAAAGACTGGAGGCAATTTCCTCCTTGCCCATCCCTTTCGGAATGTCATAAATCAGGACCTCGGGGTCCCGTTTGCTGGGCAAGGAGACGGACAGTCCCGCACTCGCCAGCTTCTTATTGCCTACGAAGGCTTTTAGGTCCTCCTTGCGATCGGTTTCGACGACGATGCCACCGGAGTGGATGCGTCGAACCGATCTGACACGGATCGCCTCCTTCGCAGGTTTTACGATCGACAGAACAGCTCTCTTAGTAGCATCGCTGTTCTGTCCTTTATCCTTTGGCGGGAAGATACGCACCACGTATTGTGTCGGTGGTCTTCTCGCCTCCGGAGTCGCTGACTGGTTGACCTTTGCCACTTGGGCGTAGGTCAACTGCGCGGCATTGGAGACCGTCTTCGGGAGGGTTCCCTTGGACGGCCCAGGTCGCGCCGCACTCATTACGGCAGGACGCGCTTTTAGGTCCGCCCTGACCGCGGCGAGTTGCCCTTCGACGAAGCTGTTTCGTTGAATCAGCTCCTGGACCAACTCGTTGAGTGCTCCGACTTCTGCTAGTATCTTCGACCCGGACTCCTTGTTGACTTTCGACTCGGGTCGAAAGCAAAAGGTCCGTATCTCCGATACTCGCCTGAAGGCTTCGTCTCTCACGAGATCGAGAGGCCGTACCTTGTGCCCGGAAACCGTCCCCTTCGATTTCCTGGCCTGGTTTGCTGCGGCCTTGCCAGTAGGTGCGACTGGCTTGGCACGCTTCGACTTTTTGGTGACGGTTTTCCAACCGCCACCTTCGGGGTCTTCGACACGCACGGGTGCCGGTTGCACCTTCACGAGCGTGTCTTTGACTGATTCGATTTTTCTGGGTTTCTCCTTCCCAGCCTTGCGGCTGGGGGAGTCCCCCGACTTGGGCGCTGTCCCCACGTTACCGGTGTCCGGCGCGCCTTCTACCGTGGCCTCAGTTTTCACCGAGACCGCTCGCGTGGGTGTCACGCATCTCTCCAAGGTCACACGAGGATTGGCGATGTTCAGCACCTTCCCGGACCTTGTCTTTTTCGCAGACGCAGGAGGGCTAACAGCTGCTGCTGTAGCTTCCGCGTCTGTGGCGACGGCTTCACTCCGAGTAGGAGCTGGACCCGCCGACTTCGAACGTTCAATTTGTACTTTCAATTTAGATCCCATAGTTAGATCTTTGCCTTCATCCAGTACGCTCCCCGGCCACCACCGACCCACACATTTTGGAACCCGCCATCAGGCTGGGTTAGGGCTACGCACCGGACATAGTCTGCTGACTGGGCCGATTGCTCAACCCAGCCCGCGTCCTCGCCCGTCAGAACCCACTCGCCGAAGCGTATGGTCGTTCCAAGCCGATTGACTGGACCAGGGCTGCTTTTCTCGTCCAGCCTCCCATCTAGCCGAAGCAGAGGCCAAAGGTACGTGTTGGGGACGTCTCACCCGCAGGAGAGGGCCCCCTCAGATCCCAGGATCCTCTTTTCCGACGACAAGGGTCGCCACGCACGGCAAACACGCGGGAGACAGCAGTCGGAGAGGCTGCCTCTTCCTCTCCACCACACTTCGTTCGGTTCGCTGCGTTTTGAGAACACGAGCTATCCAGCGGTACCTTTTTCGTGGAGGCTCAAGTGTGGCTAGGGCACGTTTGCCCCTTGCGGCCTGGGTTGCCCAGGTGATTGGTTGCATCCCGATTTCTAGATCCAGCGGCATGTTGCTACGTGGCGCGCTCAGACAACGAAAATGCGGCATTCCGGTCAGACCAGAAAAACCGCACAACGTGACGCGGGGGACTGCAGCCACAAGTGACAACAGTCCCCCGGTAGGGAGTAGTACAGCATATTCAATGCTGTACATGAACACGCCACAGCCCGTATGCTTAGTTCAAGGGCCTCGCCATTATGCGAAGTACTACATGTACAACGCACTGGCGGTCTCAAAATACCCTCATCGCCGATGCATCTGATGCATCCGTCAACTCGGCAGCATTCACTCCGTCGGCGTGTTGCTTTGTGGCGTGTTCAGATAACGAAAATGCGGCATTCCAGTCAGACCAGAAAAACCGCATAACGTAACGCGGGGGACTGAAGCCACAAGTGACAACAGTCCCCCGGATGGGAGTAGTGCAGCATGTTCAATACTGCACAAGAACACGCCACAGCCCGCTTGCTTAATCACGGGCCTCGTCATTATGCGAAGCACTACATGTACAACGCACTGACGGTCTCTCGAGTGCCTTCATCGCCGATGCACCTATCGACTCAGCAGCAACATTCAATCCGACGGCGTGTTGCTTCGTGGCGTGTTCAGACAACGAAAATGCGGCATTCCAGTTAGACCAGAAAAACCGCATAACGTGACGCGGGGGACTGCAGCCACAAGTGACAACAGTCCCCCGCTAAGGAGTAGTACAGCATATTCAATGCTGTACATGAACACGCCACAGCCCGCATGCTTAATCTCGGGCCTCGCCATTATGCGAAGTACTACATGTACGACGCACTGACGGTCTAAAATGCCTTCATCGTCGACGCATCCATCGACTCGGTAGTAGCAACAACCTACGCGAGGACTAGTTCGGGGGTCGCCTCTCAACCCTGGGTGGCCACAGACCGCCACCGCCAGTAGATAGGGACAGTTAGTGTTGCCGTCAAACTGTGGTCTCTGAGAGACGGGCCGTACCTAAGTCCTTGGTGGACCATACCGGCCGCTCTTGCGACTTGTGCCTGGTGTTCGGGCTCTACCTTCGTTCGCCATCGTATCAGGGGAAGACAGCGTGCTACTCCCACTGCCACCTCGAGTCCAACCCAATCCAGGCACTCTTACGGAGTAGTGTTAAAGTCTTTTATCTCCGCAAGAGGGGCTTCAGCCTGGCCCGAGGGGACGAACCCCGAGGGGTTCGCCCAGCATGCCGTACATCAACGGAGCTGGACGAGTCCACGCTCCGTATGCAGTTTCGTTCTATGTTCGCTTCTTAGTCTTGCTTACGGATCGTGCGAATTTTCGGAACTCCTGAAACAGCTGCTCTGACACCAGGCTGGCTTTGTCGATTGGCCACTGAAATCCTTCTCGAATCGCCGCCTGGCGTAGGTGTTCCCTGTCCTCTACGTAACGCTGACAATCGTAGAGGACGTGGTTTGGAGTTTCCTCCTCCCCACATTCGCACAACTCGTCGTCGACCAGGGCGAACGTCTTGAGCTTCGCACGGAAGTCTCCGTGTCCGCTCAAGAACTGCGCTACATCATGGTCGACTCTGATCCAGCTCGCTGAGAGACGGTCTGATACCTCGCCGAAGTATTGGAAGGTTTCCCTACCCTTCGTCGAGGACGACCATCTCTGCTGCCACATCTCTAAAGTCGCCTCCCTCAGCCTTCTGCGAACTTGGGCTTCGGTGACGACTTCGTCAGCCAATTCGGCCTGACTCACTTGATAGGTTCCATGTTGGAACCCGAGTTTCTTCCTGGCTTTGTACACGCAGCTGAACTCCGCTATCGCCAAGTCCACAGGTATCTCCCCGGCGATCACGGGGATCGCATCAGTGGAGACTGTCCTGTAGGCTCTGACGCAGCCAAGCAGAACATGCCTCTGCGCCCTGGTGAGCACTTTACTCGTCCCAGAGGTAAGGCGGTCTGCCCAGCCCGCGGCAGCATACGTGACGATTGGGACAAACAAGCCGCGGTACAAAGTACGCATCGTCCGATATCCCAATCCCCAGTTCGACTTAGCAATCCTTGCTAGCGCATTAAACGTTCGCAAGGACTTAGCATTCAAATACTCGACATGGGAATGGATACCCAGTCTAGAGTCAAAATGCACGCCAAGGTAACGCACAGAGTCCTTGACGGCAATATTCCGACCTCCTACTTTTATCACAGGTGGCCTCTCTCTGTCGAGAGAGCCTTTTAAGAATACCATCTCGGTCTTGGTCGCAGACAGCGACAATTTCTGCTGGTCGCACCAGCGAGAAATGGTGTCCACAACCAATTGGCCATTGCTTTCTAGACCCTTCCTGCTGTTCGCGAAGATCAAGACAAGAAGGTCGTCTGCATAGGCGATGGGCTCGCAAGCGAGCCCGGCGTTCGATAAGAGCTGTAGAACCTCGTCGAAGACTAAGTTCCAACAGCTCGGACCAAGAATCGATCCCTGTGGGCAGCCCTTAGTGACTTTCTTCCGCACTGCACCGCGATCAGACACCATAGTCACCACGCGGCCGTCGAAGTAGTCGACCACCAATCTAAATAGGTTTTTTGGGCAGCCTCGCTTCCTCAACGCGTTGAGTATGCTTGGCCACCAGACATTATCAAAGGCCGCAGCAATGTCGAAGAGCAGACCCACGACGTACTTTTCCTCTCGACCGGACGCAAGCTCCATCATCTTTACCACGGCATCAGTCGTGGATCGATGCGGCCTGAATCCGTATTGCCGATCGGAGGCGTAGTCGGGGTGCAAAAACAAACTAGCTAATCGCGTAGCGATTAGCTTCTCCAAGACTTTGCCTACGACCGAAAGCAAGCATATTGGTCTGTAGGACTTTATCTCCGTTTCAGGTTTCTCGGGTCCTTTAAGGATGGTAATGATGGACCCGACTTTCCATTCCACGGGAAAGACTCCGTGTGCCAGGCATCCGTTGTAGAGTCGGAGGAGCTCGCGTGAGATCGTATTAAACGAACGTTTTAGAATCTCCGGCTCGATCCGATCTAGGCCTGGACACCTGCCGCTCTTCAGTCGGTCGACCGCCGATCTGAGCTCCGAGAGGGTGAAGGGACTGGCGTCCTCACTCTCCGGCTCGATGGCAGCTTCCCTCCTGACTCGCGCATGATCCGGGGAGTCATTCGCGGGGCTATCGTCCGGAATTAACCCCTCCAGCAGCGCGGAAGCGGTGGAGTCCCAGTCTGTGGTGTAACCCTGGGCAGTGTTACGATTTATATTCGAGATGACCGTGCTGGCTGTCATCTTCTGCCTCGTGATCTTATAAATGAGGCCCCAGGGTTCCTTGTTTCCCTGCTCGGTCACGAATGCACGCCAGCTGTGCGACCGAGCAGCTTTGATGGCGGCTTTGTAGGCCTTTCTCTGTTTAAGATACTCGGTCCTCTTGGCCGCCCTCTGCTCCTCTGAACATGCTGCGTTCTGCGAGGCTCGTCTAAGTTTGTAGACTCGCCTCTTTTGCCTCGTCAGGTCGGCCGTCCACCATGGGACGGATTTTGAATGCCACTGCTTGGTTGGCATCGAGGAGTCGCACGCTTGGACGATCATTCTTTCGATCTCCTGTGCTAGATGTTCGACATCCCCCTTGTTGTTCAATGGATTGGGGGATATACTCCTCTTACTTTCCTGCAGCGCCTTGTCGAACTCGGGCCATTTTGCGCTTCGGAGTCGGAACCTTGGTAATAATCCGTTCCGGTTGGTGCTGCTGTTGCTACTAATTTCGGCAGCACCGTCCTCGGCGCAAAAACTCAAAGAAAACTCTATGACTCGGTGGTCGCTGGTCGTCAGGTCCTCGCGGACCTTCCAACCTCGCACCTTGTCGCAAATATCAGGTGTCGATAGTGTGACGTCGATGTATGACTGTCCACTAGGGCTGGAAAACGTCGGAGCGTTTCCAGCCTCGTTCAAGACAACCAAGCCATGGCTCACGATAAACTCTTCGAGTTTACGGCCTCTCACGTCCGTCTCCGCGCTGCCCCACTGGGCTGATTTCGCGTTAACGTCGGCAGAGATAATGACTCGGTTATGCTTAAGTGCGGAAAGAGCTCTCTCCAACCGCGCCAGACCTGATTCAACGTCATCGGAGCATTGAAAGTACTGGCTGATCAGGAAGAAGCTCCCAAACGAACCCGAGATGCTGACACAGGACAAATGCGTGTCGCACAAGTTAGAGACTTTGACCACGGTTAGATCCGGGTTTCTGACCGCTATTGCAGCCATCACCGGTTCGCCTGCCGTGATCAGCCTCGTTCTCAAGCCTAGCCCGGGCACAGTACCCCGCCAGCTATATGGCTCTTGTGCAAGCAACACATCTACCCCTCGCCTATGCATCTCAGTCCGGACTTCGTCGGTCACGTTTCGGGCCCGCTGCATGTTATGCTGCATGACCCGTATGACTCTCGAGCGTCGCCGGTCGTTTGTACTATCCATTCGAGATTCAAATTATTATTCCTGTCTAATGCGAGACATCTCCAAAACCAGCGCTTCCTGGTAGGAGGCGCAGGCCGGGTCTCGCGACTTATGGTCGTGTGGCCGCCCTCTGTCTTTGCAGTTGGAACAAACCGGAGGCTTGCTCTTCCTGCTGCAGAGCGCATAGCCGTGCCCTTTTTCGGCACAATGTCCGCAGACATCCTCTTTGAATTTACAGCGCTTCGCGGTGTGCCCGAAGCGCTGGCACTTATAGCAACGGGTGACCTGTATGAAGTCCCGCACACGGCAGGAACTCCACCCAAGGTACACCCGGTCCCCTCTCTGCGCCAGTCGCCGACGAATCTGCGGACTGACGGCCACTACCCAGTTGGCTGTCTCCGGGGTCTTGCCAGCCATGCGACTGACCCGAACACCCGAAGGCACATCCTTCTGGGACGCCTCAGAGAGGTTTTGCCTCCAAAGACTGGAGGCAATTTCCTCCTTGCCCATCCCTTTCGGAATGTCATAAATCAGGACCTCGGGGTCCCGTTTGCTGGGCAAGGAGACGGACAGTCCCGCACTCGCCAGCTTCTTATTGCCTACGAAGGCTTTTAGGTCCTCCTTGCGATCGGTTTCGACGACGATGCCACCGGAGTGGATGCGTCGAACCGATCTGACACGGATCGCCTCCTTCGCAGGTTTTACGATCGACAGAACAGCTCTCTTAGTAGCATCGCTGTTCTGTCCTTTATCCTTTGGCGGGAAGATACGCACCACGTATTGTGTCGGTGGTCTTCTCGCCTCCGGAGTCGCTGACTGGTTGACCTTTGCCACTTGGGCGTAGGTCAACTGCGCGGCATTGGAGACCGTCTTCGGGAGGGATCCCTTGGACGGCCCAGGTCGCGCCGCACTCATTACGGCAGGGCGCGCTTTTAGGTCCGCCCTGACCGCGGCGAGTTGCCCTTCGACGAAGCTGTTTCTTTGAATCAGCTCCTGGACCAACTCGTTGAGTGCTCCGACTTCTGCTAGTATCTTCGACCCGGACTCCTTGTTGACTTTCGACTCGGGTCGAAAGCAAAAGGTCCGTATCTCCGATACTCGCCTGAAGGCTTCGTCTCTCACGAGATCGAGAGGCCGTACCTTGTGCCCGGAAACCGTCCCCTTCGATTTCCTGGCCTGGTTTGCTGCGGCCTTGCCAGTAGGTGCGACTGGCTTGGCACGCTTCGACTTTTTGGTGACGGTTTTCCAACCGCCACCTTCGGGGTCTTCGACACGCACGGGTGCCGGTTGCACCTTCACGAGCGTGTCTTTGACTTGTTCGATTTTTTTGGGTTTCCCCTTCCCAGCCTTGCGGCTGGGGGAGTCCCCCGACTTGGGCGCTGTCCCCACGTTACCGGTGTCCGGCGCGCCTTCTTCCGTGGCCTCAGTTTTCACCGAGACCGCTCGCGTGGGTGTCACGCATCTCTCCAAGGTCACACGAGGATTGGCGATGTTTAACACCTTCCCGGACCTTGTCTTTTTCGCAGACGCAGGAGGGCTAACAGCTGCCGCTGTAGCTTCCGCGTCTGTGGCGACGGCTTCACTCCGAGTAGGAGCTGGACCCGCCGACTTAGATCGTTCAATTTGTGTTTTCGATTTAGATCCCATAATGTGAATCTTTCTTTCATCCGGTACGCTCCCCGGCCACCACCGACCCACACATTTTGGAACCCGCCATCAGGCTGGGTTAGGGCTACGCACCGGACATAGTCTGCTGACTGGGCCGATTACTCAACCCAGCCCGCGTCCTCGCCCGTCAGAACCCACTCGCCGAAGCGTATGGTCGTTCCAAGCCGATTGACTGGACCAGGGCTGCTTTTCTCGTCCAGCCTCCCATCTAGCCGAAGCAGAGGCCAAAGGTACGTGTTGGGGACGTCTCACCCGCAGGAGAGGGCCCCCTCAGATCCCAGGATCCTCTTTTCCGACGACAAGGGTCGCCACGCACGGCAAACACGCGGGAGACAGCAGTCGGAGAGGCTGCCTCTTCCTCTCCACCACACTTCGTTCGGTTCGCTGCGTTTTGAGAACACGAGCTATCCAGCGGTACCTTTTTCGTGGAGGCTCAAGTGTGGCTAGGGCACGTTTGCCCCTTGCGGCCTGGGTTGCCCAGGCGATTGGTTGCATCCCGATTTCTAGATCCAGCGGCATGTTGCTACGTGGCGCGCTCAGACAACGAAAATGCGGCATTCCGGTCAGACCAGAAAAACCGCATAACGTGACGCGGGGGACTGCAGCCACAAGTGACAACAGTCCCCCGGTAGGGAGTAGTACAGCATATTCAATGCTGTACATGAACACGCCACAGCCCGTATGCTTAGTTCAAGGGCCTCGCCATTATGCGAAGTACTACATGTACAACGCACTGGCGGTCTCAAAATACCCTCATCGCCGATGCATCTGATGCATCCGTCAACTCGGCAGCATTCACTCCGTCGGCGTGTTGCTTTGTGGCGTGTTCAGATAACGAAAATGCGGCATTCCAGTCAGACCAGAAAAACCGCATAACGTAACGCGGGGGACTGAAGCCACAAGTGACAACAGTCCCCCGGATGGGAGTAGTACAGCATATTCAATGCTGTACATGAACACACCACAGCCCGTATGCTTAGTTCAAGGGCCTCGCCATTATGCGAAGTACTACATGTACAACGCACTGGCGGTCTCAAGTGCTTTCATCGCCGATGCACCTATCGACTCAGCAGCAACATTCAATCCGACGGCGTGTTGCTTCGTGGCGTGTTCAGACAACGAAAATGCGGCATTCCAGTTAGACCAGAAAAACCGCATAACGTGACGCGGGGGACTGCAGCCACAAGTGACAACAGTCCCCCGCTAAGGAGTAGTACAGCATATTCAATGCTGTACATGAACACGCCACAGCCCGCATGCTTAATCTCGGGCCTCGCCATTATGCGAAGTACTACATGTACGACGCACTGACGGTCTAAAATGCCTTCATCGTCGACGCATCCATCGACTCGGTAGTAGCAACAACCTTCGCGAGGACTAGTTCGGGGGTCGCCTCTCAACCCTGGGTGGCCACAGACCGCCACCGCCAGTAGATAGGGACAGATGGGAATCTCGTTAATCCATTCATGCGCGTCACTAATTAGATGACGAGGCATTTGGCTACCTTAAGAGAGTCATAGTTACTCCCGCCGTTTACCCGCGCTTTTTTGAATTTCTTCACGTTGACATTCAGAGCACTGGGCAGAAATCACATTGCGTCAACACCCGTGGGGGCCATCGCAATGCTTTGTTTTAATTAGACAGTCGGATTCCCCTA
>NW_027476163.1:507500-510000 GCF_051020955.1 Megalopta genalis
CTGGCACCCTCTATGGATAAATGGCCCCATTCAAGATGGACTTGGACGCGGTTGCGACGTTACGGGATAAATTGACCCTCCTGAACACTACATTTCCCAACGGCGGAACTCCGCGGGATTCAGTGCTGGGCTAATTCCTGTTCGCTCGCCGCTACTAAGGAAATCCTGGTTAGTTTCTTTTCCTCCGCTTAGTAATATGCTTAAATTCAGCGGGTAATCTCGCCTACTCTGAGGTCGTCGGAACGTGAAAAAAAATTTTTTCAGAGCTTCCCCCCCCGAAAGCATTTTGCGAAACGTGTACAGAGCAACACAAAAAAAAAAAAAAAATAAAAAAAACACAAAAAACCCTTAAAGCAAAAAAAAAACCGTTTATCGCGCCTCACCAATATATCTTTTATAAAATTCGATATCCTCTCCAAATATAGATCTTCGAAACACTCGCAAGACGATTACAATCGGTATAACTTTAACGTCCGTCCGAAAAGTACTTTCGGGGACTAGACGACCGATTGATCTCGTGCGGTTTCGCTATTCGATCATTTGAAGAGAACAAAAAGATATATGGGGCGACCGACAAACGGTTTTCCCGTAGAACCAGACTCGCGATTGCGTTGACACACACATCATAGCCACACCAATAGAAGAGTTTTAGGACGGTAACCCGGGTGGGGTGTTCTTTACTCAGAATATGTGCAACATCGGATCTATATAGCCATCGATACAATTCGTACACAAATGTGTCGTACGAAGAGAGAGACTTTTTTTCCTCTGGCAACATAACGGTAAGAGACATCCTTCCACACTCATAGGTTCCACTCCCTGGGGCTATGATATATATATACATATAAATTCAAATTCGAAGCAACGGTCACAATTCTACTCTATATTTTTGCGGGTTATGTGTTCTTTCGTTCAATTTCTTTCATGCGTTCGTTCGATCTCTGTACACAGTCTTCACATAGGACAGACTCGTGTAGTACGCTTTCGTGGGTTAAACCCATCTCGTTTCATTTCAGGCGACGTCGGGAGCGCGTTGAAAATGTACCAGTGAAATCTCGATAGTTCTACGGATACGAATCGTCCCGAAAAAGATTTTGTCACCGCTTCGAAGCGGTGTTTCAGACGGGCGGACGTATATAAAACATATACGACACACGACACCGCCTTCCACACTCACGCTAGTTCGAACACGATTTCCATCTCTCTCGAAGACTGTTAGACGTACGTAAAATTTCTCAATATTCATAGGACCGCGACAAACGCCGACGAAGCGCCCATCATTCGCTCGTACGTATATAGGCAACAAGTGCCATCAACGCAAGCAGTTTATAAGTACGTAAACGACCCTCAGCCAGGCGTGGTCCAGGAATTGTATCCGTGGACCGCAATGTGCGTTCGAAATGTCGATGTTCATGTGTCCTGCAGTTCACACGTTGACGCGCAATTAGCTGCGTTCTTCATCGACCCACGAGCCAAGTGATCCACCGTTCAGGGTAATTTTTCCCTTTTATTCTCTCATATATAATATAATGTGTATTTGCTATCCACCACATTTTTGTGTTATATTTCGGAACAAGCCGATACCCGAAGAGCTCCAACCAGCGCGCGAAGGAGATTCGGGAGTCGTCGTACAACGACATAATTGTCCCTTAAAGAACGAGATATTTCCGTCGAAACCATATATATATGTACGAGCAAATCCAAAACCACTGTTTTCTTGCAAGTTCGACGGTCGGAGCGAATAGAACATTGAAAAGCCTTCTATCGAAGAAACACAGAGAGTATATCACCTCCAAAAACGACGGGGATATGGATATTCAAACTGGACAATTATCAACCCGATACTGGATTCGAAAAGTTTCTCTCTCCTTTCGTCGTTATTTACACCGGACGGACTCACGGCCGGCTCTAGCTGGGTGTCATATATATATATACGTCCCACGCTCATGCTGCCACTAGCGCGCAACAGAGTAGGGTGTCAATGACAACGACACAGCATTGAAACGAGCTACACAAGCCGGTCTCTCTTGATACCAATGTAAACGAGCATTAAGTTATCTTCAGACTGCCCGATATTTTCGTCCTTTGGACTTTCCCAACGATTCCTTTTTTTCTTTTTTTTTTACACACCACAGCGAAGACTTGAGGAAGCGTGATTAGCACGCTCGCATCCCTCCCTGTCCTACTACAACTGTGTGTGTGTGTGTGTAAAGAAAGAAAAAAGAATACATTGGCTTTCTCTCTATCGAGAAGATGGCCTACGCAACGCAGATCAAAGGCCTAATACGTGTAATATAATACGCGTCTGGCCGTGTATAAATCACGCACGAATGATCTGGTCGGGCCCAACTCTTCTCGTACGCTTATTTTTCCGTGTTGGGGCACTATCATAAAATCACACAAACCCCAACACGTGTGTGTCTTGGAAGGAAGATGGCCTACGCAACGCAGATCAAAGGCCTAATACGTGTAGTACACACGTCTGCCGTGTAAATCACGC
>NW_027476163.1:512500-542500 GCF_051020955.1 Megalopta genalis
TTTTCTACGTACGCCAGCTTCGTACGTTTCTATCTTTGCCTTCATAAAATCACAAGATAATTTTATCTTCAAGAGTCTCGCTATTAACATCTTGTAAGATAAATGTACGTCCCAGCTAAAACGTACAAATACTTCAAATTAAGTAATAATATATCATCGCTATTGACAAATTTTTAAGATCCAAGACACAGTTCTCTCTATATGTTTTAATATTTTTTATGTACTCAAATATATTCAAAGGAAAAAGTACATGGGTGATGCCATAGTCGTGGAAGCGCGTACGCTCACGCTGATCTTCTGACCGCCGGAAGCACGAAACCTCTGATCTGGGCAAAATCGGCAAGCCGAGGAAGAACGGACAGGACACATGCTGGACTGGCGAGAAAGCGTGTTCTTCCGCTCGCGCTAGGCATTTCGATTTCTGACACCTCTTGATTTAAAAAATCAGTTTTTTGATAGTTTTCTCTCTCCACTGGGCTATTCATTTTAGCCACAGTTTTCAATTGGTACGATTTGCTTCCAAATCTTACAGATGCATTTTAAAAAATTTTTCCATCGCTCGGACAGAAGAGTCGATTGCTCAGTGAGTACGAGTATACATACAAAGTGCATACGGGTAACCAACCCCGTAGGGCTTGCCACATATGGGCCATTCGGTCAAAGACACCGACCCGTGGCCACGCTGTGTGGAGAAAAGTCCGTAACGTAAACGGCACGAAACAGTCAGGACCGAAGCCCCGAAGGAGCTCTGAGACAGCTTCTCGACCGAGATCGTAGAATTGGCCCAAAACCCGCTCTGCTCCGTCCGCCTCGCACGGACCGTGTATCTCTTATAGATACCGAACGGCCGGCAAGGACGCCGGCGCCGCCGGCCGAATAGCACGCGCGCTTATGAGTGTAAACCGCCGCGGCAACAGACCGCCCGGCCGTGCTGTTGTAACATAGCGCGTGAACGAACGAAAAAAAAATTTATAGTAAACATTAAAATAAATTACATTACCGTAAACTAGACAAAAAATTACACATTTTTTCCCAATATGAAAATTTTCACAAACTTTTCAAAGTCCCATCGCATCGAGTAAACTTTTTTAATAACGCTTCCGCACGATTCTAAATGCTTAATCCATATGTGAAATCGTTCACTGATCACGAATATCGTATTTAAAAAAATTACAAAAATTTATTTTTCAAAATAATCAAAAAAAACCGAAAAATCACAAGAGTAAAGTACCATTATTTTAAACAATATGTCGTTCTAAATGCTTAATCCCTATGTAAAAAAGTTATCTAAGCAAGAATATGTAATTGAAAAAAATTAGAAAAATTTATTTTAGCCGTAAATCGAAAATAATGGGGACACCGGAGCTGTTCGAAGCGCCGAGACGCGCCGCGTACGGCCGAATATTTTCTAAGTCCCAACGTACCGATCAAGAGTAAAGTACCATTTTCCTACATTAGATTTCGTTCTAAATGCTTAATCCCTATGTAAAAACGTTAGTTAAGCAAGAATATCGTATTTTTAAAAAAATCTAATGATAGGATTTCCCAGAAAATTGAAAAAACCGAAAAATGTCAAGAGTAAAGTGCCATTTTCTGACATTAGATTTCGTTCTAAATGCTTAATCCCTATGTAGAAACGTTAGTTAAGCAAGAATATCGTATTTTTAAAAAAATCTAATGATAGGATTTTTCAGAAAATTGAAAAAACCGTAAAATGTCAAGAGTAAAGTGCCCTTATTTTAAACAATGTATCGTTCTAAATGCTTAATCCCTATGTAAAAAAGTTATTTTAGCAGGAATATGTTATTGAAAAAAATTAGAAAAATTTATTTTAGCCGTAAATCGAAAATAATGGGGACACCGGAGCTGTTCGAAGCGCCGAGCGCGCCGCGTACGCCCGAATATTTTCAAAGTCCCAACGTACCGATCAAGAGTAAAGTACCATTTTCCTACATTAGATTTCGTTCTAAATGCTTAATCCCTATGTAAAAACGTTAGTTAAGCAAGAATATCGTATTTTTAAAAAAATCTAATGATAGGATTTCCCAGAAAATTGAAAAAACCGAAAAATGTCAAGAGTAAAGTGCCATTTTCTGACATTAGATTTCGTTCTAAATGCTTAATCCCTATGTAGAAACGTTAGTTAAGCAAGAATATCGTATTTTTAAAAAAATCTAATGATAGGATTTTTCAGAAAATTGAAAAAACCGTAAAATGTCAAGAGTAAAGTGCCCTTATTTTAAACAATGTATCGTTCTAAATGCTTAATCCCTATGTAAAAAAGTTATTTTAGCAGGAATATGTTATTGAAAAAAATTAGAAAAATTTATTTTAGCCGTAAATCGAAAATAATGGGGACACCGGAGCTGTTCGAAGCGCCGAGCGCGCCGCGTACGCCCGAATATTTTCAAAGTCCCAACGTACCGATCAAGAGTAAAGTACCATTTTCCTACATTAGATTTCGTTCTAAATGCTTAATCCCTATGTAAAAACGTTAGTTAAGCAAGAATATCGTATTTTTAAAAAAATCTAATGATAGGATTTTCCAGAAAATTGAAAAAACCGAAAAATGTCAAGAGTAAAGTGCCATTTTCTGACATTAGATTTCGTTCTAAATGCTTAATCCCTATGTAGAAACGTTAGTTAAGCAAGAATATCGTATTTTTAAAAAAATCTAATGATAGGATTTTTCAGAAAATTGAAAAAACCGTAAAATGTCAAGAGTAAAGTGCCCTTATTTTAAACAATGTATCGTTCTAAATGCTTAATCCCTATGTAAAAAAGTTATTTAAGCAGGAATATGTTATTGAAAAAAATTAGAAAAATTTATTTTAGCCGTAAATCGAAAATAATGGATCGAGCGAATCGGTCGATTGCGCCGAGACGCGCTATGATGCAACAGACGAGCGATTGGAACGCCCGAATATTTTCAAAGTCCCAACGTACCGATCAAGAGTAAAGTACCATTTTCCTACATTAGATTTCGTTCTAAATGCTTAATCCCTATGTAAAAACGTTAGTTAAGCAAGAATATCGTATTTTTAAAAAAATCTAATGATAGGATTTCCCAGAAAATTGAAAAAACCGAAAAATGTCAAGAGTAAAGTGCCATTTTCTGACATTAGATTTCGTTCTAAATGCTTAATCCCTATGTAGAAACGTTAGTTAAGCAAGAATATCGTATTTTTAAAAAAATCTAATGATAGGATTTTTCAGAAAATTGAAAAAACCGTAAAATGTCAAGAGTAAAGTGCCCTTATTTTAAACAATGTATCGTTCTAAATGCTTAATCCCTATGTAAAAAAGTTATTTAAGCAGGAATATGTTATTGAAAAAAATTAGAAAAATTTATTTTAGCCGTAAATCGAAAATAATGGATCGAGCGAATCGGTCGATTGCGCCGAGACGCGCTATGATGCAACAGACGAGCGATTGGAACGCCCGAATATTTTCAAAGTCCCAACGTACCGATCAAGAGTAAAGTACCATTTTCCTACATTAGATTTCGTTCTAAATGCTTAATCCCTATGTAAAAACGTTAGTTAAGCAAGAATATCGTATTTTTAAAAAAATCTAATGATAGGATTTCCCAGAAAATTGAAAAAACCGAAAAATGTCAAGAGTAAAGTGCCATTTTCTGACATTAGATTTCGTTCTAAATGCTTAATCCCTATGTAGAAACGTTAGTTAAGCAAGAATATCGTATTTTTAAAAAAATCTAATGATAGGATTTTTCAGAAAATTGAAAAAACCGTAAAATGTCAAGAGTAAAGTGCCCTTATTTTAAACAATGTATCGTTCTAAATGCTTAATCCCTATGTAAAAAAGTTATTTAAGCAGGAATATGTTATTGAAAAAAATTAGAAAAATTTATTTTAGCCGTAAATCGAAAATAATGGATCGAGCGAATCGGTCGATTGCGCCGAGACGCGCTATGATGCAACAGACGAGCGATTGGAACCCCCGAATATTTTCAAAGTCCCAACGTACCGATCAAGAGTAAAGTACCATTTTCCTACATTAGATTTCGTTCTAAATGCTTAATCCCTATGTAAAAACGTTAGTTAAGCAAGAATATCGTATTTTTAAAAAAATCTAATGATAGGATTTTCCAGAAAATTGAAAAAACCGAAAAATGTCAAGAGTAAAGTGCCATTTTCTGACATTAGATTTCGTTCTAAATGCTTAATCCCTATGTAGAAACGTTAGTTAAGCAAGAATATCGTATTTTTAAAAAAATCTAATGATAGGATTTTTCAGAAAATTGAAAAAACCGTAAAATGTCAAGAGTAAAGTGCCCTTATTTTAAACAATGTATCGTTCTAAATGCTTAATCCCTATGTAAAAAAGTTATTTAAGCAGGAATATGTTATTGAAAAAAATTAGAAAAATTTATTTTAGCCGTAAATCGAAAATAATGGATCGAGCGAATCGGTCGATTGCGCCGAGACGCGCTATGATGCAACAGACGAGCGATTGGAACGCCCGAATATTTTCAAAGTCCCAACGTACCGATCAAGAGTAAAGTACCATTTTCCTACATTAGATTTCGTTCTAAATGCTTAATCCCTATGTAAAAACGTTAGTTAAGCAAGAATATCGTATTTTTAAAAAAATCTAATGATAGGATTTCCCAGAAAATTGAAAAAACCGAAAAATGTCAAGAGTAAAGTGCCATTTTCTGACATTAGATTTCGTTCTAAATGCTTAATCCCTATGTAGAAACGTTAGTTAAGCAAGAATATCGTATTTTTAAAAAAATCTAATGATAGGATTTTTCGGAAAATTGAAAAAACCGTAAAATGTCAAGAGTAAAGTGCCCTTATTTTAAACAATGTATCGTTCTAAATGCTTAATCCCTATGTAAAAAAGTTATTTAAGCAGGAATATGTTATTGAAAAAAATTAGAAAAATTTATTTTAGCCGTAAATCGAAAATAATGGATCGAGCGAATCGGTCGATTGCGCCGAGACGCGCTATGATGCAACAGACGAGCGATTGGAACGCCCGAATATTTTCAAAGTCCCAACGTACCGATCAAGAGTAAAGTACCATTTTCCTACATTAGATTTCGTTCTAAATGCTTAATCCCTATGTAAAAACGTTAGTTAAGCAAGAATATCGTATTTTTAAAAAAATCTAATGATAGGATTTCCCAGAAAATTGAAAAAACCGAAAAATGTCAAGAGTAAAGTGCCATTTTCTGACATTAGATTTCGTTCTAAATGCTTAATCCCTATGTAGAAACGTTAGTTAAGCAAGAATATCGTATTTTTAAAAAAATCTAATGATAGGATTTTTCAGAAAATTGAAAAAACCGTAAAATGTCAAGAGTAAAGTGCCCTTATTTTAAACAATGTATCGTTCTAAATGCTTAATCCCTATGTAAAAAAGTTATTTAAGCAGGAATATGTTATTGAAAAAAATTAGAAAAATTTATTTTAGCCGTAAATCGAAAATAATGGATCGAGCGAATCGGTCGATTGCGCCGAGACGCGCTATGATGCAACAGACGAGCGATTGGAACCCCCGAATATTTTCAAAGTCCCAACGTACCGATCAAGAGTAAAGTACCATTTTCCTACATTAGATTTCGTTCTAAATGCTTAATCCCTATGTAAAAACGTTAGTTAAGCAAGAATATCGTATTTTTAAAAAAATCTAATGATAGGATTTTCCAGAAAATTGAAAAAACCGAAAAATGTCAAGAGTAAAGTGCCATTTTCTGACATTAGATTTCGTTCTAAATGCTTAATCCCTATGTAGAAACGTTAGTTAAGCAAGAATATCGTATTTTTAAAAAAATCTAATGATAGGATTTTTCAGAAAATTGAAAAAACCGTAAAATGTCAAGAGTAAAGTGCCCTTATTTTAAACAATGTATCGTTCTAAATGCTTAATCCCTATGTAAAAAAGTTATTTAAGCAGGAATATGTTATTGAAAAAAATTAGAAAAATTTATTTTAGCCGTAAATCGAAAATAATGGATCGAGCGAATCGGTCGATTGCGCCGAGACGCGCTATGATGCAACAGACGAGCGATTGGAACGCCCGAATATTTTCAAAGTCCCAACGTACCGATCAAGAGTAAAGTACCATTTTCCTACATTAGATTTCGTTCTAAATGCTTAATCCCTATGTAAAAACGTTAGTTAAGCAAGAATATCGTATTTTTAAAAAAATCTAATGATAGGATTTTCCAGAAAATTGAAAAAACCGAAAAATGTCAAGAGTAAAGTGCCATTTTCTGACATTAGATTTCGTTCTAAATGCTTAATCCCTATGTAGAAACGTTAGTTAAGCAAGAATATCGTATTTTTAAAAAAATCTAATGATAGGATTTTCCAGAAAATTGAAAAAACCGAAAAATGTCAAGAGTAAAGTGCCATTTTCTGACATTAGATTTCGTTCTAAATGCTTAATCCCTATGTAGAAACGTTAGTTAAGCAAGAATATCGTATTTTTAAAAAAATCTAATGATAGGATTTTTCAGAAAATTGAAAAAACCGTAAAATGTCAAGAGTAAAGTGCCCTTATTTTAAACAATGTATCGTTCTAAATGCTTAATCCCTATGTAAAAAAGTTATTTAAGCAGGAATATGTTATTGAAAAAAATTAGAAAAATTTATTTTAGCCGTAAATCGAAAATAATGGATCGAGCGAATCGGTCGATTGCGCCGAGACGCGCTATGATGCAACAGACGAGCGATTGGAACGCCCGAATATTTTCAAAGTCCCAACGTACCGATCAAGAGTAAAGTACCATTTTCCTACATTAGATTTCGTTCTAAATGCTTAATCCCTATGTAAAAACGTTAGTTAAGCAAGAATATCGTATTTTTAAAAAAATCTAATGATAGGATTTCCCAGAAAATTGAAAAAACCGAAAAATGTCAAGAGTAAAGTGCCATTTTCTGACATTAGATTTCGTTCTAAATGCTTAATCCCTATGTAGAAACGTTAGTTAAGCAAGAATATCGTATTTTTAAAAAAATCTAATGATAGGATTTTTCAGAAAATTGAAAAAACCGTAAAATGTCAAGAGTAAAGTGCCCTTATTTTAAACAATGTATCGTTCTAAATGCTTAATCCCTATGTAAAAAAGTTATTTTAGCAGGAATATGTTATTGAAAAAAATTAGAAAAATTTATTTTAGCCGTAAATCGAAAATAATGGATCGAGCGAATCGGTCGATTGCGCCGAGACGCGCTATGATGCAACAGACGAGCGATTGGAACGCCCGAATATTTTCAAAGTCCCAACGTACCGATCAAGAGTAAAGTACCATTTTCCTACATTAGATTTCGTTCTAAATGCTTAATCCCTATGTAAAAACGTTAGTTAAGCAAGAATATCGTATTTTTAAAAAAATCTAATGATAGGATTTCCCAGAAAATTGAAAAAACCGAAAAATGTCAAGAGTAAAGTGCCATTTTCTGACATTAGATTTCGTTCTAAATGCTTAATCCCTATGTAGAAACGTTAGTTAAGCAAGAATATCGTATTTTTAAAAAAATCTAATGATAGGATTTTTCAGAAAATTGAAAAAACCGTAAAATGTCAAGAGTAAAGTGCCCTTATTTTAAACAATGTATCGTTCTAAATGCTTAATCCCTATGTAAAAAAGTTATTTTAGCAGGAATATGTTATTGAAAAAAATTAGAAAAATTTATTTTAGCCGTAAATCGAAAATAATGGATCGAGCGAATCGGTCGATTGCGCCGAGACGCGCTATGATGCAACAGACGAGCGATTGGAACGCCCGAATATTTTCAAAGTCCCAACGTACCGATCAAGAGTAAAGTACCATTTTCCTACATTAGATTTCGTTCTAAATGCTTAATCCCTATGTAAAAACGTTAGTTAAGCAAGAATATCGTATTTTTAAAAAAATCTAATGATAGGATTTCCCAGAAAATTGAAAAAACCGAAAAATGTCAAGAGTAAAGTGCCATTTTCTGACATTAGATTTCGTTCTAAATGCTTAATCCCTATGTAGAAACGTTAGTTAAGCAAGAATATCGTATTTTTAAAAAAATCTAATGATAGGATTTTTCAGAAAATTGAAAAAACCGTAAAATGTCAAGAGTAAAGTGCCCTTATTTTAAACAATGTATCGTTCTAAATGCTTAATCCCTATGTAAAAAAGTTATTTAAGCAGGAATATGTTATTGAAAAAAATTAGAAAAATTTATTTTAGCCGTAAATCGAAAATAATGGATCGAGCGAATCGGTCGATTGCGCCGAGACGCGCTATGATGCAACAGACGAGCGATTGGAACCACCGAATATTTTCAAAGTCCCAACGTACCGATCAAGAGTAAAGTACCATTTTCCTACATTAGATTTCGTTCTAAATGCTTAATCCCTATGTAAAAACGTTAGTTAAGCAAGAATATCGTATTTTTAAAAAAATCTAATGATAGGATTTTCCAGAAAATTGAAAAAACCGAAAAATGTCAAGAGTAAAGTGCCATTTTCTGACATTAGATTTCGTTCTAAATGCTTAATCCCTATGTAGAAACGTTAGTTAAGCAAGAATATCGTATTTTTAAAAAAATCTAATGATAGGATTTTTCAGAAAATTGAAAAAACCGTAAAATGTCAAGAGTAAAGTGCCCTTATTTTAAACAATGTATCGTTCTAAATGCTTAATCCCTATGTAAAAAAGTTATTTTAGCAGGAATATGTTATTGAAAAAAATTAGAAAAATTTATTTTAGCCGTAAATCGAAAATAATGGGGACACCGGAGCTGTTCGAAGCGCCGAGCGCGCCGCGTACGCCCGAATATTTTCAAAGTCCCAACGTACCGATCAAGAGTAAAGTACCATTTTCCTACATTAGATTTCGTTCTAAATGCTTAATCCCTATGTAAAAACGTTAGTTAAGCAAGAATATCGTATTTTTAAAAAAATCTAATGATAGGATTTCCCAGAAAATTGAAAAAACCGAAAAATGTCAAGAGTAAAGTGCCATTTTCTGACATTAGATTTCGTTCTAAATGCTTAATCCCTATGTAGAAACGTTAGTTAAGCAAGAATATCGTATTTTTAAAAAAATCTAATGATAGGATTTTTCAGAAAATTGAAAAAACCGTAAAATGTCAAGAGTAAAGTGCCCTTATTTTAAACAATGTATCGTTCTAAATGCTTAATCCCTATGTAAAAAAGTTATTTTAGCAGGAATATGTTATTGAAAAAAATTAGAAAAATTTATTTTAGCCGTAAATCGAAAATAATGGATCGAGCGAATCGGTCGATTGCGCCGAGACGCGCTATGATGCAACAGACGAGCGATTGGAACCACCGAATATTTTCAAAGTCCCAACGTACCGATCAAGAGTAAAGTACCATTTTCCTACATTAGATTTCGTTCTAAATGCTTAATCCCTATGTAAAAACGTTAGTTAAGCAAGAATATCGTATTTTTAAAAAAATCTAATGATAGGATTTTCCAGAAAATTGAAAAAACCGAAAAATGTCAAGAGTAAAGTGCCATTTTCTGACATTAGATTTCGTTCTAAATGCTTAATCCCTATGTAGAAACGTTAGTTAAGCAAGAATATCGTATTTTTAAAAAAATCTAATGATAGGATTTTTCAGAAAATTGAAAAAACCGTAAAATGTCAAGAGTAAAGTGCCCTTATTTTAAACAATGTATCGTTCTAAATGCTTAATCCCTATGTAAAAAAGTTATTTTAGCAGGAATATGTTATTGAAAAAAATTAGAAAAATTTATTTTAGCCGTAAATCGAAAATAATGGGGACACCGGAGCTGTTCGAAGCGCCGAGCGCGCCGCGTACGCCCGAATATTTTCAAAGTCCCAACGTACCGATCAAGAGTAAAGTACCATTTTCCTACATTAGATTTCGTTCTAAATGCTTAATCCCTATGTAAAAACGTTAGTTAAGCAAGAATATCGTATTTTTAAAAAAATCTAATGATAGGATTTTCCAGAAAATTGAAAAAACCGAAAAATGTCAAGAGTAAAGTGCCATTTTCTGACATTAGATTTCGTTCTAAATGCTTAATCCCTATGTAGAAACGTTAGTTAAGCAAGAATATCGTATTTTTAAAAAAATCTAATGATAGGATTTTTCAGAAAATTGAAAAAACCGTAAAATGTCAAGAGTAAAGTGCCCTTATTTTAAACAATGTATCGTTCTAAATGCTTAATCCCTATGTAAAAAAGTTATTTAAGCAGGAATATGTTATTGAAAAAAATTAGAAAAATTTATTTTAGCCGTAAATCGAAAATAATGGATCGAGCGAATCGGTCGATTGCGCCGAGACGCGCTATGATGCAACAGACGAGCGATTGGAACGCCCGAATATTTTCAAAGTCCCAACGTACCGATCAAGAGTAAAGTACCATTTTCCTACATTAGATTTCGTTCTAAATGCTTAATCCCTATGTAAAAACGTTAGTTAAGCAAGAATATCGTATTTTTAAAAAAATCTAATGATAGGATTTTCCAGAAAATTGAAAAAACCGAAAAATGTCAAGAGTAAAGTGCCATTTTCTGACAATAGATTTCGTTCTAAATGCTTAATCCCTATGTAGAAACGTTAGTTAAGCAAGAATATCGTATTTTTAAAAAAATCTAATGATAGGATTTTCCAGAAAATTGAAAAAACCGAAAAATGTCAAGAGTAAAGTGCCATTTTCTGACATTAGATTTCGTTCTAAATGCTTAATCCCTATGTAGAAACGTTAGTTAAGCAAGAATATCGTATTTTTAAAAAAATCTAATGATAGGATTTTTCAGAAAATTGAAAAAACCGTAAAATGTCAAGAGTAAAGTGCCCTTATTTTAAACAATGTATCGTTCTAAATGCTTAATCCCTATGTAAAAAAGTTATTTAAGCAGGAATATGTTATTGAAAAAAATTAGAAAAATTTATTTTAGCCGTAAATCGAAAATAATGGATCGAGCGAATCGGTCGATTGCGCCGAGACGCGCTATGATGCAACAGACGAGCGATTGGAACGCCCGAATATTTTCAAAGTCCCAACGTACCGATCAAGAGTAAAGTACCATTTTCCTACATTAGATTTCGTTCTAAATGCTTAATCCCTATGTAAAAACGTTAGTTAAGCAAGAATATCGTATTTTTAAAAAAATCTAATGATAGGATTTCCCAGAAAATTGAAAAAACCGAAAAATGTCAAGAGTAAAGTGCCATTTTCTGACATTAGATTTCGTTCTAAATGCTTAATCCCTATGTAGAAACGTTAGTTAAGCAAGAATATCGTATTTTTAAAAAAATCTAATGATAGGATTTTTCAGAAAATTGAAAAAACCGTAAAATGTCAAGAGTAAAGTGCCCTTATTTTAAACAATGTATCGTTCTAAATGCTTAATCCCTATGTAAAAAAGTTATTTAAGCAGGAATATGTTATTGAAAAAAATTAGAAAAATTTATTTTAGCCGTAAATCGAAAATAATGGATCGAGCGAATCGGTCGATTGCGCCGAGACGCGCTATGATGCAACAGACGAGCGATTGGAACCCCCGAATATTTTCAAAGTCCCAACGTACCGATCAAGAGTAAAGTACCATTTTCCTACATTAGATTTCGTTCTAAATGCTTAATCCCTATGTAAAAACGTTAGTTAAGCAAGAATATCGTATTTTTAAAAAAATCTAATGATAGGATTTTCCAGAAAATTGAAAAAACCGAAAAATGTCAAGAGTAAAGTGCCATTTTCTGACATTAGATTTCGTTCTAAATGCTTAATCCCTATGTAGAAACGTTAGTTAAGCAAGAATATCGTATTTTTAAAAAAATCTAATGATAGGATTTTTCAGAAAATTGAAAAAACCGTAAAATGTCAAGAGTAAAGTGCCCTTATTTTAAACAATGTATCGTTCTAAATGCTTAATCCCTATGTAAAAAAGTTATTTAAGCAGGAATATGTTATTGAAAAAAATTAGAAAAATTTATTTTAGCCGTAAATCGAAAATAATGGATCGAGCGAATCGGTCGATTGCGCCGAGACGCGCTATGATGCAACAGACGAGCGATTGGAACGCCCGAATATTTTCAAAGTCCCAACGTACCGATCAAGAGTAAAGTACCATTTTCCTACATTAGATTTCGTTCTAAATGCTTAATCCCTATGTAAAAACGTTAGTTAAGCAAGAATATCGTATTTTTAAAAAAATCTAATGATAGGATTTTCCAGAAAATTGAAAAAACCGAAAAATGTCAAGAGTAAAGTGCCATTTTCTGACATTAGATTTCGTTCTAAATGCTTAATCCCTATGTAGAAACGTTAGTTAAGCAAGAATATCGTATTTTTAAAAAAATCTAATGATAGGATTTTCCAGAAAATTGAAAAAACCGAAAAATGTCAAGAGTAAAGTGCCATTTTCTGACATTAGATTTCGTTCTAAATGCTTAATCCCTATGTAGAAACGTTAGTTAAGCAAGAATATCGTATTTTTAAAAAAATCTAATGATAGGATTTTTCAGAAAATTGAAAAAACCGTAAAATGTCAAGAGTAAAGTGCCCTTATTTTAAACAATGTATCGTTCTAAATGCTTAATCCCTATGTAAAAAAGTTATTTTAGCAGGAATATGTTATTGAAAAAAATTAGAAAAATTTATTTTAGCCGTAAATCGAAAATAATGGATCGAGCGAATCGGTCGATTGCGCCGAGACGCGCTATGATGCAACAGACGAGCGATTGGAACGCCCGAATATTTTCAAAGTCCCAACGTACCGATCAAGAGTAAAGTACCATTTTCCTACATTAGATTTCGTTCTAAATGCTTAATCCCTATGTAAAAACGTTAGTTAAGCAAGAATATCGTATTTTTAAAAAAATCTAATGATAGGATTTCCCAGAAAATTGAAAAAACCGAAAAATGTCAAGAGTAAAGTGCCATTTTCTGACATTAGATTTCGTTCTAAATGCTTAATCCCTATGTAGAAACGTTAGTTAAGCAAGAATATCGTATTTTTAAAAAAATCTAATGATAGGATTTTTCAGAAAATTGAAAAAACCGTAAAATGTCAAGAGTAAAGTGCCCTTATTTTAAACAATGTATCGTTCTAAATGCTTAATCCCTATGTAAAAAAGTTATTTTAGCAGGAATATGTTATTGAAAAAAATTAGAAAAATTTATTTTAGCCGTAAATCGAAAATAATGGATCGAGCGAATCGGTCGATTGCGCCGAGACGCGCTATGATGCAACAGACGAGCGATTGGAACGCCCGAATATTTTCAAAGTCCCAACGTACCGATCAAGAGTAAAGTACCATTTTCCTACATTAGATTTCGTTCTAAATGCTTAATCCCTATGTAAAAACGTTAGTTAAGCAAGAATATCGTATTTTTAAAAAAATCTAATGATAGGATTTCCCAGAAAATTGAAAAAACCGAAAAATGTCAAGAGTAAAGTGCCATTTTCTGACATTAGATTTCGTTCTAAATGCTTAATCCCTATGTAGAAACGTTAGTTAAGCAAGAATATCGTATTTTTAAAAAAATCTAATGATAGGATTTTTCAGAAAATTGAAAAAACCGTAAAATGTCAAGAGTAAAGTGCCCTTATTTTAAACATTATATCGTTCTAAATGCTTAATCCCTATGTAAAAAAGTTATTTAAGCAGGAATATGTTATTGAAAAAAATTAGAAAAATTTATTTTAGCCGTAAATCGAAAATAATGGATCGAGCGAATCGGTCGATTGCGCCGAGACGCGCTATGATGCAACAGACGAGCGATTGGAACGCCCGAATATTTTCAAAGTCCCAACGTACCGATCAAGAGTAAAGTACCATTTTCCTACATTAGATTTCGTTCTAAATGCTTAATCCCTATGTAAAAACGTTAGTTAAGCAAGAATATCGTATTTTTAAAAAAATCTAATGATAGGATTTCCCAGAAAATTGAAAAAACCGAAAAATGTCAAGAGTAAAGTGCCATTTTCTGACATTAGATTTCGTTCTAAATGCTTAATCCCTATGTAGAAACGTTAGTTAAGCAAGAATATCGTATTTTTAAAAAAATCTAATGATAGGATTTTTCAGAAAATTGAAAAAACCGTAAAATGTCAAGAGTAAAGTGCCCTTATTTTAAACAATGTATCGTTCTAAATGCTTAATCCCTATGTAAAAAAGTTATTTTAGCAGGAATATGTTATTGAAAAAAATTAGAAAAATTTATTTTAGCCGTAAATCGAAAATAATGGATCGAGCGAATCGGTCGATTGCGCCGAGACGCGCTATGATGCAACAGACGAGCGATTGGAACGCCCGAATATTTTCAAAGTCCCAACGTACCGATCAAGAGTAAAGTACCATTTTCCTACATTAGATTTCGTTCTAAATGCTTAATCCCTATGTAAAAACGTTAGTTAAGCAAGAATATCGTATTTTTAAAAAAATCTAATGATAGGATTTCCCAGAAAATTGAAAAAACCGAAAAATGTCAAGAGTAAAGTGCCATTTTCTGACATTAGATTTCGTTCTAAATGCTTAATCCCTATGTAGAAACGTTAGTTAAGCAAGAATATCGTATTTTTAAAAAAATCTAATGATAGGATTTTTCAGAAAATTGAAAAAACCGTAAAATGTCAAGAGTAAAGTGCCCTTATTTTAAACAATGTATCGTTCTAAATGCTTAATCCCTATGTAAAAAAGTTATTTAAGCAGGAATATGTTATTGAAAAAAATTAGAAAAATTTATTTTAGCCGTAAATCGAAAATAATGGATCGAGCGAATCGGTCGATTGCGCCGAGACGCGCTATGATGCAACAGACGAGCGATTGGAACCCCCGAATATTTTCAAAGTCCCAACGTACCGATCAAGAGTAAAGTACCATTTTCCTACATTAGATTTCGTTCTAAATGCTTAATCCCTATGTAAAAACGTTAGTTAAGCAAGAATATCGTATTTTTAAAAAAATCTAATGATAGGATTTTCCAGAAAATTGAAAAAACCGAAAAATGTCAAGAGTAAAGTGCCATTTTCTGACATTAGATTTCGTTCTAAATGCTTAATCCCTATGTAGAAACGTTAGTTAAGCAAGAATATCGTATTTTTAAAAAAATCTAATGATAGGATTTTCCAGAAAATTGAAAAAACCGAAAAATGTCAAGAGTAAAGTGCCATTTTCTGACATTAGATTTCGTTCTAAATGCTTAATCCCTATGTAGAAACGTTAGTTAAGCAAGAATATCGTATTTTTAAAAAAATCTAATGATAGGATTTTTCAGAAAATTGAAAAAACCGTAAAATGTCAAGAGTAAAGTGCCCTTATTTTAAACAATGTATCGTTCTAAATGCTTAATCCCTATGTAAAAAAGTTATTTTAGCAGGAATATGTTATTGAAAAAAATTAGAAAAATTTATTTTAGCCGTAAATCGAAAATAATGGATCGAGCGAATCGGTCGATTGCGCCGAGACGCGCTATGATGCAACAGACGAGCGATTGGAACGCCCGAATATTTTCAAAGTCCCAACGTACCGATCAAGAGTAAAGTACCATTTTCCTACATTAGATTTCGTTCTAAATGCTTAATCCCTATGTAAAAACGTTAGTTAAGCAAGAATATCGTATTTTTAAAAAAATCTAATGATAGGATTTCCCAGAAAATTGAAAAAACCGAAAAATGTCAAGAGTAAAGTGCCATTTTCTGACATTAGATTTCGTTCTAAATGCTTAATCCCTATGTAGAAACGTTAGTTAAGCAAGAATATCGTATTTTTAAAAAAATCTAATGATAGGATTTTTCAGAAAATTGAAAAAACCGTAAAATGTCAAGAGTAAAGTGCCCTTATTTTAAACAATGTATCGTTCTAAATGCTTAATCCCTATGTAAAAAAGTTATTTTAGCAGGAATATGTTATTGAAAAAAATTAGAAAAATTTATTTTAGCCGTAAATCGAAAATAATGGATCGAGCGAATCGGTCGATTGCGCCGAGACGCGCTATGATGCAACAGACGAGCGATTGGAACGCCCGAATATTTTCAAAGTCCCAACGTACCGATCAAGAGTAAAGTACCATTTTCCTACATTAGATTTCGTTCTAAATGCTTAATCCCTATGTAAAAACGTTAGTTAAGCAAGAATATCGTATTTTTAAAAAAATCTAATGATAGGATTTCCCAGAAAATTGAAAAAACCGAAAAATGTCAAGAGTAAAGTGCCATTTTCTGACATTAGATTTCGTTCTAAATGCTTAATCCCTATGTAGAAACGTTAGTTAAGCAAGAATATCGTATTTTTAAAAAAATCTAATGATAGGATTTCCCAGAAAATTGAAAAAACCGAAAAATGTCAAGAGTAAAGTGCCATTTTCTGACATTAGATTTCGTTCTAAATGCTTAATCCCTATGTAGAAACGTTAGTTAAGCAAGAATATCGTATTTTTAAAAAAATCTAATGATAGGATTTTTCAGAAAATTGAAAAAACCGTAAAATGTCAAGAGTAAAGTGCCCTTATTTTAAACATTATATCGTTCTAAATGCTTAATCCCTATGTAAAAAAGTTATTTAAGCAGGAATATGTTATTGAAAAAAATTAGAAAAATTTATTTTAGCCGTAAATCGAAAATAATGGATCGAGCGAATCGGTCGATTGCGCCGAGACGCGCTATGATGCAACAGACGAGCGATTGGAACGCCCGAATATTTTCAAAGTCCCAACGTACCGATCAAGAGTAAAGTACCATTTTCCTACATTAGATTTCGTTCTAAATGCTTAATCCCTATGTAAAAACGTTAGTTAAGCAAGAATATCGTATTTTTAAAAAAATCTAATGATAGGATTTCCCAGAAAATTGAAAAAACCGAAAAATGTCAAGAGTAAAGTGCCATTTTCTGACATTAGATTTCGTTCTAAATGCTTAATCCCTATGTAGAAACGTTAGTTAAGCAAGAATATCGTATTTTTAAAAAAATCTAATGATAGGATTTTTCGGAAAATTGAAAAAACCGTAAAATGTCAAGAGTAAAGTGCCCTTATTTTAAACAATGTATCGTTCTAAATGCTTAATCCCTATGTAAAAAAGTTATTTAAGCAGGAATATGTTATTGAAAAAAATTAGAAAAATTTATTTTAGCCGTAAATCGAAAATAATGGATCGAGCGAATCGGTCGATTGCGCCGAGACGCGCTATGATGCAACAGACGAGCGATTGGAACGCCCGAATATTTTCAAAGTCCCAACGTACCGATCAAGAGTAAAGTACCATTTTCCTACATTAGATTTCGTTCTAAATGCTTAATCCCTATGTAAAAACGTTAGTTAAGCAAGAATATCGTATTTTTAAAAAAATCTAATGATAGGATTTCCCAGAAAATTGAAAAAACCGAAAAATGTCAAGAGTAAAGTGCCATTTTCTGACATTAGATTTCGTTCTAAATGCTTAATCCCTATGTAGAAACGTTAGTTAAGCAAGAATATCGTATTTTTAAAAAAATCTAATGATAGGATTTTTCAGAAAATTGAAAAAACCGTAAAATGTCAAGAGTAAAGTGCCCTTATTTTAAACAATGTATCGTTCTAAATGCTTAATCCCTATGTAAAAAAGTTATTTAAGCAGGAATATGTTATTGAAAAAAATTAGAAAAATTTATTTTAGCCGTAAATCGAAAATAATGGATCGAGCGAATCGGTCGATTGCGCCGAGACGCGCTATGATGCAACAGACGAGCGATTGGAACGCCCGAATATTTTCAAAGTCCCAACGTACCGATCAAGAGTAAAGTACCATTTTCCTACATTAGATTTCGTTCTAAATGCTTAATCCCTATGTAAAAACGTTAGTTAAGCAAGAATATCGTATTTTTAAAAAAATCTAATGATAGGATTTTCCAGAAAATTGAAAAAACCGAAAAATGTCAAGAGTAAAGTGCCATTTTCTGACATTAGATTTCGTTCTAAATGCTTAATCCCTATGTAGAAACGTTAGTTAAGCAAGAATATCGTATTTTTAAAAAAATCTAATGATAGGATTTTCCAGAAAATTGAAAAAACCGAAAAATGTCAAGAGTAAAGTGCCATTTTCTGACATTAGATTTCGTTCTAAATGCTTAATCCCTATGTAGAAACGTTAGTTAAGCAAGAATATCGTATTTTTAAAAAAATCTAATGATAGGATTTTTCAGAAAATTGAAAAAACCGTAAAATGTCAAGAGTAAAGTGCCCTTATTTTAAACAATGTATCGTTCTAAATGCTTAATCCCTATGTAAAAAAGTTATTTAAGCAGGAATATGTTATTGAAAAAAATTAGAAAAATTTATTTTAGCCGTAAATCGAAAATAATGGATCGAGCGAATCGGTCGATTGCGCCGAGACGCGCTATGATGCAACAGACGAGCGATTGGAACGCCCGAATATTTTCAAAGTCCCAACGTACCGATCAAGAGTAAAGTACCATTTTCCTACATTAGATTTCGTTCTAAATGCTTAATCCCTATGTAAAAACGTTAGTTAAGCAAGAATATCGTATTTTTAAAAAAATCTAATGATAGGATTTCCCAGAAAATTGAAAAAACCGAAAAATGTCAAGAGTAAAGTGCCATTTTCTGACATTAGATTTCGTTCTAAATGCTTAATCCCTATGTAGAAACGTTAGTTAAGCAAGAATATCGTATTTTTAAAAAAATCTAATGATAGGATTTTTCAGAAAATTGAAAAAACCGTAAAATGTCAAGAGTAAAGTGCCCTTATTTTAAACAATGTATCGTTCTAAATGCTTAATCCCTATGTAAAAAAGTTATTTTAGCAGGAATATGTTATTGAAAAAAATTAGAAAAATTTATTTTAGCCGTAAATCGAAAATAATGGATCGAGCGAATCGGTCGATTGCGCCGAGACGCGCTATGATGCAACAGACGAGCGATTGGAACGCCCGAATATTTTCAAAGTCCCAACGTACCGATCAAGAGTAAAGTACCATTTTCCTACATTAGATTTCGTTCTAAATGCTTAATCCCTATGTAAAAACGTTAGTTAAGCAAGAATATCGTATTTTTAAAAAAATCTAATGATAGGATTTCCCAGAAAATTGAAAAAACCGAAAAATGTCAAGAGTAAAGTGCCATTTTCTGACATTAGATTTCGTTCTAAATGCTTAATCCCTATGTAGAAACGTTAGTTAAGCAAGAATATCGTATTTTTAAAAAAATCTAATGATAGGATTTTTCAGAAAATTGAAAAAACCGTAAAATGTCAAGAGTAAAGTGCCCTTATTTTAAACAATGTATCGTTCTAAATGCTTAATCCCTATGTAAAAAAGTTATTTTAGCAGGAATATGTTATTGAAAAAAATTAGAAAAATTTATTTTAGCCGTAAATCGAAAATAATGGATCGAGCGAATCGGTCGATTGCGCCGAGACGCGCTATGATGCAACAGACGAGCGATTGGAACGCCCGAATATTTTCAAAGTCCCAACGTACCGATCAAGAGTAAAGTACCATTTTCCTACATTAGATTTCGTTCTAAATGCTTAATCCCTATGTAAAAACGTTAGTTAAGCAAGAATATCGTATTTTTAAAAAAATCTAATGATAGGATTTCCCAGAAAATTGAAAAAACCGAAAAATGTCAAGAGTAAAGTGCCATTTTCCTACATTAGATTTCGTTCTAAATGCTTAATCCCTATGTAGAAACGTTAGTTAAGCAAGAATATCGTATTTTTAAAAAAATCTAATGATAGGATTTTTCAGAAAATTGAAAAAACCGTAAAATGTCAAGAGTAAAGTGCCCTTATTTTAAACATTATATCGTTCTAAATGCTTAATCCCTATGTAAAAAAGTTATTTAAGCAGGAATATGTTATTGAAAAAAATTAGAAAAATTTATTTTAGCCGTAAATCGAAAATAATGGATCGAGCGAATCGGTCGATTGCGCCGAGACGCGCTATGATGCAACAGACGAGCGATTGGAACGCCCGAATATTTTCAAAGTCCCAACGTACCGATCAAGAGTAAAGTACCATTTTCCTACATTAGATTTCGTTCTAAATGCTTAATCCCTATGTAAAAACGTTAGTTAAGCAAGAATATCGTATTTTTAAAAAAATCTAATGATAGGATTTCCCAGAAAATTGAAAAAACCGAAAAATGTCAAGAGTAAAGTGCCATTTTCTGACATTAGATTTCGTTCTAAATGCTTAATCCCTATGTAGAAACGTTAGTTAAGCAAGAATATCGTATTTTTAAAAAAATCTAATGATAGGATTTTTCGGAAAATTGAAAAAACCGTAAAATGTCAAGAGTAAAGTGCCCTTATTTTAAACAATGTATCGTTCTAAATGCTTAATCCCTATGTAAAAAAGTTATTTAAGCAGGAATATGTTATTGAAAAAAATTAGAAAAATTTATTTTAGCCGTAAATCGAAAATAATGGATCGAGCGAATCGGTCGATTGCGCCGAGACGCGCTATGATGCAACAGACGAGCGATTGGAACGCCCGAATATTTTCAAAGTCCCAACGTACCGATCAAGAGTAAAGTACCATTTTCCTACATTAGATTTCGTTCTAAATGCTTAATCCCTATGTAAAAACGTTAGTTAAGCAAGAATATCGTATTTTTAAAAAAATCTAATGATAGGATTTCCCAGAAAATTGAAAAAACCGAAAAATGTCAAGAGTAAAGTGCCATTTTCTGACATTAGATTTCGTTCTAAATGCTTAATCCCTATGTAGAAACGTTAGTTAAGCAAGAATATCGTATTTTTAAAAAAATCTAATGATAGGATTTTTCAGAAAATTGAAAAAACCGTAAAATGTCAAGAGTAAAGTGCCCTTATTTTAAACAATGTATCGTTCTAAATGCTTAATCCCTATGTAAAAAAGTTATTTAAGCAGGAATATGTTATTGAAAAAAATTAGAAAAATTTATTTTAGCCGTAAATCGAAAATAATGGATCGAGCGAATCGGTCGATTGCGCCGAGACGCGCTATGATGCAACAGACGAGCGATTGGAACGCCCGAATATTTTCAAAGTCCCAACGTACCGATCAAGAGTAAAGTACCATTTTCCTACATTAGATTTCGTTCTAAATGCTTAATCCCTATGTAAAAACGTTAGTTAAGCAAGAATATCGTATTTTTAAAAAAATCTAATGATAGGATTTTCCAGAAAATTGAAAAAACCGAAAAATGTCAAGAGTAAAGTGCCATTTTCTGACATTAGATTTCGTTCTAAATGCTTAATCCCTATGTAGAAACGTTAGTTAAGCAAGAATATCGTATTTTTAAAAAAATCTAATGATAGGATTTTCCAGAAAATTGAAAAAACCGAAAAATGTCAAGAGTAAAGTGCCATTTTCTGACATTAGATTTCGTTCTAAATGCTTAATCCCTATGTAGAAACGTTAGTTAAGCAAGAATATCGTATTTTTAAAAAAATCTAATGATAGGATTTTTCAGAAAATTGAAAAAACCGTAAAATGTCAAGAGTAAAGTGCCCTTATTTTAAACAATGTATCGTTCTAAATGCTTAATCCCTATGTAAATAAGTTATTTAAGCAGGAATATGTTATTGAAAAAAATTAGAAAAATTTATTTTAGCCGTAAATCGAAAATAATGGATCGAGCGAATCGGTCGATTGCGCCGAGACGCGCTATGATGCAACAGACGAGCGATTGGAACGCCCGAATATTTTCAAAGTCCCAACGTACCGATCAAGAGTAAAGTACCATTTTCCTACATTAGATTTCGTTCTAAATGCTTAATCCCTATGTAAAAACGTTAGTTAAGCAAGAATATCGTATTTTTAAAAAAATCTAATGATAGGATTTCCCAGAAAATTGAAAAAACCGAAAAATGTCAAGAGTAAAGTGCCATTTTCTGACATTAGATTTCGTTCTAAATGCTTAATCCCTATGTAGAAACGTTAGTTAAGCAAGAATATCGTATTTTTAAAAAAATCTAATGATAGGATTTTTCAGAAAATTGAAAAAACCGTAAAATGTCAAGAGTAAAGTGCCCTTATTTTAAACAATGTATCGTTCTAAATGCTTAATCCCTATGTAAAAAAGTTATTTTAGCAGGAATATGTTATTGAAAAAAATTAGAAAAATTTATTTTAGCCGTAAATCGAAAATAATGGATCGAGCGAATCGGTCGATTGCGCCGAGACGCGCTATGATGCAACAGACGAGCGATTGGAACGCCCGAATATTTTCAAAGTCCCAACGTACCGATCAAGAGTAAAGTACCATTTTCCTACATTAGATTTCGTTCTAAATGCTTAATCCCTATGTAAAAACGTTAGTTAAGCAAGAATATCGTATTTTTAAAAAAATCTAATGATAGGATTTCCCAGAAAATTGAAAAAACCGAAAAATGTCAAGAGTAAAGTGCCATTTTCTGACATTAGATTTCGTTCTAAATGCTTAATCCCTATGTAGAAACGTTAGTTAAGCAAGAATATCGTATTTTTAAAAAAATCTAATGATAGGATTTTTCAGAAAATTGAAAAAACCGTAAAATGTCAAGAGTAAAGTGCCCTTATTTTAAACAATGTATCGTTCTAAATGCTTAATCCCTATGTAAAAAAGTTATTTTAGCAGGAATATGTTATTGAAAAAAATTAGAAAAATTTATTTTAGCCGTAAATCGAAAATAATGGATCGAGCGAATCGGTCGATTGCGCCGAGACGCGCTATGATGCAACAGACGAGCGATTGGAACGCCCGAATATTTTCAAAGTCCCAACGTACCGATCAAGAGTAAAGTACCATTTTCCTACATTAGATTTCGTTCTAAATGCTTAATCCCTATGTAAAAACGTTAGTTAAGCAAGAATATCGTATTTTTAAAAAAATCTAATGATAGGATTTCCCAGAAAATTGAAAAAACCGAAAAATGTCAAGAGTAAAGTGCCATTTTCCTACATTAGATTTCGTTCTAAATGCTTAATCCCTATGTAGAAACGTTAGTTAAGCAAGAATATCGTATTTTTAAAAAAATCTAATGATAGGATTTTTCAGAAAATTGAAAAAACCGTAAAATGTCAAGAGTAAAGTGCCCTTATTTTAAACAATGTATCGTTCTAAATGCTTAATCCCTATGTAAAAAAGTTATTTAAGCAGGAATATGTTATTGAAAAAAATTAGAAAAATTTATTTTAGCCGTAAATCGAAAATAATGGATCGAGCGAATCGGTCGATTGCGCCGAGACGCGCTATGATGCAACAGACGAGCGATTGGAACCACCGAATATTTTCAAAGTCCCAACGTACCGATCAAGAGTAAAGTACCATTTTCCTACATTAGATTTCGTTCTAAATGCTTAATCCCTATGTAAAAACGTTAGTTAAGCAAGAATATCGTATTTTTAAAAAAATCTAATGATAGGATTTTCCAGAAAATTGAAAAAACCGAAAAATGTCAAGAGTAAAGTGCCATTTTCTGACATTAGATTTCGTTCTAAATGCTTAATCCCTATGTAGAAACGTTAGTTAAGCAAGAATATCGTATTTTTAAAAAAATCTAATGATAGGATTTTTCAGAAAATTGAAAAAACCGTAAAATGTCAAGAGTAAAGTGCCCTTATTTTAAACAATGTATCGTTCTAAATGCTTAATCCCTATGTAAAAAAGTTATTTTAGCAGGAATATGTTATTGAAAAAAATTAGAAAAATTTATTTTAGCCGTAAATCGAAAATAATGGGGACACCGGAGCTGTTCGAAGCGCCGAGCGCGCCGCGTACGCCCGAATATTTTCAAAGTCCCAACGTACCGATCAAGAGTAAAGTACCATTTTCCTACATTAGATTTCGTTCTAAATGCTTAATCCCTATGTAAAAACGTTAGTTAAGCAAGAATATCGTATTTTTAAAAAAATCTAATGATAGGATTTCCCAGAAAATTGAAAAAACCGAAAAATGTCAAGAGTAAAGTGCCATTTTCTGACATTAGATTTCGTTCTAAATGCTTAATCCCTATGTAGAAACGTTAGTTAAGCAAGAATATCGTATTTTTAAAAAAATCTAATGATAGGATTTTTCAGAAAATTGAAAAAACCGTAAAATGTCAAGAGTAAAGTGCCCTTATTTTAAACAATGTATCGTTCTAAATGCTTAATCCCTATGTAAAAAAGTTATTTTAGCAGGAATATGTTATTGAAAAAAATTAGAAAAATTTATTTTAGCCGTAAATCGAAAATAATGGATCGAGCGAATCGGTCGATTGCGCCGAGACGCGCTATGATGCAACAGACGAGCGATTGGAACGCCCGAATATTTTCAAAGTCCCAACGTACCGATCAAGAGTAAAGTACCATTTTCCTACATTAGATTTCGTTCTAAATGCTTAATCCCTATGTAAAAACGTTAGTTAAGCAAGAATATCGTATTTTTAAAAAAATCTAATGATAGGATTTCCCAGAAAATTGAAAAAACCGAAAAATGTCAAGAGTAAAGTGCCATTTTCTGACATTAGATTTCGTTCTAAATGCTTAATCCCTATGTAGAAACGTTAGTTAAGCAAGAATATCGTATTTTTAAAAAAATCTAATGATAGGATTTTTCAGAAAATTGAAAAAACCGTAAAATGTCAAGAGTAAAGTGCCCTTATTTTAAACAATGTATCGTTCTAAATGCTTAATCCCTATGTAAAAAAGTTATTTTAGCAGGAATATGTTATTGAAAAAAATTAGAAAAATTTATTTTAGCCGTAAATCGAAAATAATGGATCGAGCGAATCGGTCGATTGCGCCGAGACGCGCTATGATGCAACAGACGAGCGATTGGAACGCCCGAATATTTTCAAAGTCCCAACGTACCGATCAAGAGTAAAGTACCATTTTCCTACATTAGATTTCGTTCTAAATGCTTAATCCCTATGTAAAAACGTTAGTTAAGCAAGAATATCGTATTTTTAAAAAAATCTAATGATAGGATTTCCCAGAAAATTGAAAAAACCGAAAAATGTCAAGAGTAAAGTGCCATTTTCTGACATTAGATTTCGTTCTAAATGCTTAATCCCTATGTAGAAACGTTAGTTAAGCAAGAATATCGTATTTTTAAAAAAATCTAATGATAGGATTTTCCAGAAAATTGAAAAAACCGAAAAATGTCAAGAGTAAAGTGCCATTTTCTGACATTAGATTTCGTTCTAAATGCTTAATCCCTATGTAGAAACGTTAGTTAAGCAAGAATATCGTATTTTTAAAAAAATCTAATGATAGGATTTTTCAGAAAATTGAAAAAACCGTAAAATGTCAAGAGTAAAGTGCCCTTATTTTAAACATTATATCGTTCTAAATGCTTAATCCCTATGTAAAAAAGTTATCTAAGCAAGAATATGTTATTGAATAAAATGAGAAAAATTTATTTTAGCCGTAAATCGAAAATAATGGGTCGAGCGAATCGGTCGATTGCGCCGAGACGCGCTATGATGCAACAGACGAGCGATTGGAACGCCCGAATATTTTCAAAGTCCCACCGTACCGATCAAGAGTAAAGTACCATTTTCCTACATTAGATTTCGTTCTAAATGCTTAATCCCTATGTAGAAACGTTAGTTAAGCAAGAATATCGTATTTTTAAAAAAATCTAATGATAGGATTTTCCAGAAAATTGAAAAAACCGAAAAATGTCAAGAGTAAAGTGCCATTTTCTGACATTAGATTTCGTTCTAAATGCTTAATCCCTATGTAGAAACGTTAGTTAAGCAAGAATATCGTATTTTTAAAAAAATCTTATGATAGGATTTTTCAGAAAATTGAAAAAACCGTAAAATGTCAAGAGTAAAGTGCCCTTATTTTAAACAATGTATCGTTCTAAATGCTTAATCCCTATGTAAAAAAGTTATCTAAGCAAGAATATGTTATTGAAAAAAATTAGAAAAATTTATTTTAGCCGTAAATCGAAAAGAAGTCTGTTCGTTTCTCTGTCTCTCTCGCGCGATCGAACTATCGATGTTTCCCGACAAACTATTGGAAGTTTAATTAAACTTTATACATGAAATTACTCGTTTTGATCCCCGCTACACAGCCGTATACTTTTTATAATTTTGTGGAATCGGGAACCTTGAAATATTTATCATAACGCGGATCGACTGTCTCTGTCTCTTTCTAGATCGGAAGAATCGATGTTTCCCGGCAAACTATTGGGAGTTTAATTAAACTTTATACATGAAATTACTCGTTCTGATCCCCGCTACACAGCCGTAAACTTTTTATAAATTTGTGGAATCGGGAACCTCGAAATATTTATCATAACGCGGATCGACTGTCTCTGTCTCTTTCTAGATCGGAAGAATCGATGTTTCCCGGCAAACTATTGGGAGTTTAATTAAACTTTATACATGAAATTACTCGTTCTGATCCCCGCTACACAGCCGTATACTTTTTATAATTTTGTGGAATCGGGAACCTTGAAATATTTATCATAACGCGGATCGACTGTCTCTGTCTCTTTCTAGATCGGAAGAATCGATGTTTCCCGGCAAACTATTGGGAGTTTAATTAAACTTTATACATGAAATTACTCGTTCTGATCCCCGCTACACAGCCGTAAACTTTTTATAAATTTGTGGAATCGGGAACCTCGAAATATTTATCATAACGCGGATCGACTGTCTCTGTCTCTTTCTAGATCGGAAGAATCGATGTTTCCCGGCAAACTATTGGGAGATTAATTAAACTTTATACATGAAATTACTCGTTCTGATCCCCGCTACACAGCCGTATACTTTTTATAATTTTGTGGAATCGGGAACCTCGAAATATTTATCATAACGCGGATCGACTGTCTCTGTCTCTTTCTAGATCGGAAGAATCGATGTTTCCCGGCAAACTATTGGGAGTTTAATTAAACTTTATACATGAAATTACTCGTTTTGATCCCCGCTACACAGCCGTATACTTTTTATAATTTTGTGGAATCGGGAACCTTGAAATATTTATCATAACGCGGATCGACTGTCTCTGTCTCTTTCTAGATCGGAAGAATCGATGTTTCCCGGCAAACTATTGGGAGTTTAATTAAACTTTATACATGAAATTACTCGTTCTGATCCCCGCTACACAGCCGTATACTTTTTATAATTTTGTGGAATCGGGAACCTCGAAATATTTATCATAACGCGGATCGACTGTCTCTGTCTCTTTCTAGATCGGAAGAATCGATGTTTCCCGGCAAACTATTGGGAGTTTAATTAAACTTTATACATGAAATTACTCGTTCTGATCCCCGCTACACAGCCGTATACTTTTTATAATTTTGTGGAATCGGGAACCTCGAAATATTTATCATAACGCGGATCGACTGTCTCTGTCTCTTTCTAGATCGGAAGAATCGATGTTTCCCGGCAAACTATTGGGAGTTTAATTAAACTTTATACATGAAATTACTCGTTCTGATCCCCGCTACACAGCCGTATACTTTTTATAATTTTGTGGAATCGGGAACCTCGAAATATTTATCATAACGCGGATCGACTGTCTCTGTCTCTTTCTAGATCGGAAGAATCGATGTTTCCCGGCAAACTATTGGGAGTTTAATTAAACTTTATACATGAAATTACTCGTTTTGATCCCCGCTACACAGCCGTATACTTTTTATAATTTTGTGGAATCGGGAACCTTGAAATATTTAACATAACGCGGATCGACTGTCTCTGTCTCTTTCTAGATCGGAATAATCGATGTTTCCCGGCAAACTAATGGGATATTAATTAAACTTTATACACGAAATTACTCGTTTTGATCCCTGCTACACAGCCGTATACTTTTTATAATTTTGTGGAATCGGGAACCTCGAAATATTTATCATAACGCGGATCGACTGTCTCTGTCTCTTTCTAGATCGGAAGAATCGATGTTTCCCGGCAAACTATTGGGAGTTTAATTAAACTTTATACATGAAATTACTCGTTTTGATCCCCGCTACACAGCCGTATACTTTTTATAATTTTGTGGAATCGGGAACCTTGAAATATTTAACATAACGCGGATCGACTGTCTCTGTCTCTTTCTAGATCGGAATAATCGATGTTTCCCGGCAAACTAATGGGATATTAATTAAACTTTATACACGAAATTACTCGTTTTGATCCCTGCTACACAGCCGTATACTTTTTATAATTTTGTGGAATCGGGAACCTTGCAATATTTAACATAACGCGGATCGACTGTCTCTGTCTCTTTCTAGATCGGAAGAATCGATGTTTCCCGGCAAACTATTGGGAGTTTAATTAAACTTTATACATGAAATTACTCGTTTTGATCCCCGCTACACAGCCGTATACTTTTTATAATTTTGTGGAATCGGGAACCTCGAAATATTTATCATAACGCGGATCGACTGTCTCTGTCTCTTTCTAGATCGGAAGAATCGATGTTTCCCGGCAAACTATTGGGAGTTTAATTAAACTTTATACATGAAATTACTCGTTCTGATCCCCGCTACACAGCCGTATACTTTTTATAATTTTGTGGAATCGGGAACCTCGAAATATTTATCATAACGCGGATCGACTGTCTCTGTCTCTTTCTAGATCGGAAGAATCGATGTTTCCCGGCAAACTATTGGGAGTTTAATTAAACTTTATACATGAAATTACTCGTTCTGATCCCCGCTACACAGCCGTATACTTTTTATAATTTTGTGGAATCGGGAACCTCGAAATATTTATCATAACGCGGATCGACTGTCTCTGTCTCTTTCTAGATCGGAAGAATCGATGTTTCCCGGCAAACTATTGGGAGTTTAATTAAACTTTATACATGAAATTACTCGTTCTGATCCCCGCTACACAGCCGTATACTTTTTATAATTTTGTGGAATCGGGAACCTCGAAATATTTATCATAACGCGGATCGACTGTCTCTGTCTCTTTCTAGATCGGAAGAATCGATGTTTCCCGGCAAACTATTGGGAGTTTAATTAAACTTTATACATGAAATTACTCGTTTTGATCCCCGCTACACAGCCGTATACTTTTTATAATTTTGTGGAATCGGGAACCTTGAAATATTTAACATAACGCGGATCGACTGTCTCTGTCTCTTTCTAGATCGGAATAATCGATGTTTCCCGGCAAACTAATGGGATATTAATTAAACTTTATACACGAAATTACTCGTTTTGATCCCTGCTACACAGCCGTATACTTTTTATAATTTTGTGGAATCGGGAACCTTGCAATATTTAACATAACGCGGATCGACTGTCTCTGTCTCTTTCTAGATCGGAATAATCGATGTTTCCCGGCAAAGTAATGGGAGTTTAATTAAACTTTATGCATCAAATCATTCAGTTTGACTCCTGCAACACAACCAAACACTCTCTGTAATTTTCTGAACTGAAAAACCACTGAAATTGCGCTCGAAATGCGGAGCGACGGGTCGGCGCGTCTGCACTGTGCGACAGCTAGTCAAAACGTCCGAACAGCGTATTGTTTTCGATCTCTTGGTATAATATTCGTATTCCTTGCTGTGTATAGCTTCCGATCGATTATTGCAATGGTCAAAGTTCCAGCGGCGTAATGCTTTCCATAAGATTACATTAATATAACCAGCGGCATATTGCTTTCTATCTTGTAATGAAAATTTTATAACCAAGTACCAACGGCGTATTGCTTTCGTTCGGATAATGGAGATTTTACAACCAAGTACCAGCGGTTTCTGTCTTATAATTAAATTATTATAATAAAATAAAGTACCAGCGGCGTGTTACTTTCGTTCGGATAATGGAGATTTTACAACCAAGTATCAGCGGTTTCTGTCTTATAATTAAATTATTATAATAAAATAAAGTACCAGCGGCGTATTGCTTTCGTTCGGATAATGGAGATTTTATGTCCAGCGGCGTAGTGCTTTCTATCTTATAATGTAATTCTTATTACAAAGTACCAGCGGCGTATTGGTTCGTACCAGCGGCGTATTGCTTTTTTTCCAGCGGCGTATTGGTTCGTACCAGCGGCGTATTGCTTTTTTTTCCAGCGGCGTATTGGTTCGTACCAGCGGCGTATTGCTTTTTTTCCAGCGGCGTATTGGTTCGT
>NW_027476163.1:555000-575000 GCF_051020955.1 Megalopta genalis
CCTTAATACGGCATGTACTGAGACATGCATGGCTTAATCTTTGAGACAAGCATATGACTACTGGCAGGATCAACCAGGGAACTATACAATATGTATATATAAAATGGACAAAATTTAAATCCTTTTCCATCGTCGCCTGTTTCATATATATATGTCAGGTCGACACACCACTTTTCTCTTTCAAATATGTACAAGTTTTGCCACATTCCGCGCTTGTAACATATCTTCTTTAACGCTCAATTTCTTTCATTTTTCTACCATACAGATATTTTACCGTACGCCCAAAAACGTACGTATTATATTTTTGTTCTATCATAAAATCACATTTTTCTACGTACGCCAGCTTCGTACGTTTCTATCTTTGCCTTCATAAAATCACAAGATAATTTTATCTTCAAGAGTCTCGCTATTAACATCTTGTAAGATAAATGTACGTCCCAGCTAAAACGTACAAATACTTCAAATTAAGTAATAATATATCATCGCTATTGACAAATTTTTAAGATCCAAGACACAGTTCTCTCTATATGTTTTAATATTTTTTATGTACTCAAATATATTCAAAGGAAAAAGTACATGGGTGATGCCATAGTCGTGGAAGCGCGTACGCTCACGCTGATCTTCTGACCGCCGGAAGCACGAAACCTCTGATCTGGGCAAAATCGGCAAGCCGAGGAAGAACGGACAGGACACATGCTGGACTGGCGAGAAAGCGTGTTCTTCCGCTCGCGCTAGGCATTTCGATTTCTGACACCTCTTGATTTAAAAAATCAGTTTTTTGATAGTTTTCTCTCTCCACTGGGCTATTCATTTTAGCCACAGTTTTCAATTGGTACGATTTGCTTCCAAATCTTACAGATGCATTTTAAAAAATTTTTCCATCGCTCGGACAGAAGAGTCGATTGCTCAGTGAGTACGAGTATACATACAAAGTGCATACGGGTAACCAACCCCGTAGGGCTTGCCACATATGGGCCATTCGGTCAAAGACACCGACCCGTGGCCACGCTGTGTGGAGAAAAGTCCGTAACGTAAACGGCACGAAACAGTCAGGACCGAAGCCCCGAAGGAGCTCTGAGACAGCTTCTCGACCGAGATCGTAGAATTGGCCCAAAACCCGCTCTGCTCCGTCCGCCTCGCACGGACCGTGTATCTCTTATAGATACCGAACGGCCGGCAAGGACGCCGGCGCCGCCGGCCGAATAGCACGCGCGCTTATGAGTGTAAACCGCCGCGGCAACAGACCGCCCGGCCGTGCTGTTGTAACATAGCGCGTGAACGAACGAAAAAAAAATTTATAGTAAACATTAAAATAAATTACATTACCGTAAACTAGACAAAAAATTACACATTTTTTCCCAATATGAAAATTTTCACAAACTTTTCAAAGTCCCATCGCATCGAGTAAACTTTTTTAATAACGCTTCCGCACGATTCTAAATGCTTAATCCATATGTGAAATCGTTCACTGATCACGAATATCGTATTTAAAAAAATTACAAAAATTTATTTTTCAAAATAATCAAAAAAAACCGAAAAATCACAAGAGTAAAGTACCATTATTTTAAACAATATGTCGTTCTAAATGCTTAATCCCTATGTAAAAAAGTTATCTAAGCAAGAATATGTAATTGAAAAAAATTAGAAAAATTTATTTTAGCCGTAAATCGAAAATAATGGGGACACCGGAGCTGTTCGAAGCGCCGAGACGCGCCGCGTACGGCCGAATATTTTCTAAGTCCCAACGTACCGATCAAGAGTAAAGTACCATTTTCCTACATTAGATTTCGTTCTAAATGCTTAATCCCTATGTAAAAACGTTAGTTAAGCAAGAATATCGTATTTTTAAAAAAATCTAATGATAGGATTTCCCAGAAAATTGAAAAAACCGAAAAATGTCAAGAGTAAAGTGCCATTTTCTGACATTAGATTTCGTTCTAAATGCTTAATCCCTATGTAGAAACGTTAGTTAAGCAAGAATATCGTATTTTTAAAAAAATCTAATGATAGGATTTTTCAGAAAATTGAAAAAACCGTAAAATGTCAAGAGTAAAGTGCCCTTATTTTAAACAATGTATCGTTCTAAATGCTTAATCCCTATGTAAAAAAGTTATTTTAGCAGGAATATGTTATTGAAAAAAATTAGAAAAATTTATTTTAGCCGTAAATCGAAAATAATGGGGACACCGGAGCTGTTCGAAGCGCCGAGCGCGCCGCGTACGCCCGAATATTTTCAAAGTCCCAACGTACCGATCAAGAGTAAAGTACCATTTTCCTACATTAGATTTCGTTCTAAATGCTTAATCCCTATGTAAAAACGTTAGTTAAGCAAGAATATCGTATTTTTAAAAAAATCTAATGATAGGATTTTCCAGAAAATTGAAAAAACCGAAAAATGTCAAGAGTAAAGTGCCATTTTCTGACATTAGATTTCGTTCTAAATGCTTAATCCCTATGTAGAAACGTTAGTTAAGCAAGAATATCGTATTTTTAAAAAAATCTAATGATAGGATTTTTCAGAAAATTGAAAAAACCGTAAAATGTCAAGAGTAAAGTGCCCTTATTTTAAACAATGTATCGTTCTAAATGCTTAATCCCTATGTAAAAAAGTTATTTAAGCAGGAATATGTTATTGAAAAAAATTAGAAAAATTTATTTTAGCCGTAAATCGAAAATAATGGATCGAGCGAATCGGTCGATTGCGCCGAGACGCGCTATGATGCAACAGACGAGCGATTGGAACGCCCGAATATTTTCAAAGTCCCAACGTACCGATCAAGAGTAAAGTACCATTTTCCTACATTAGATTTCGTTCTAAATGCTTAATCCCTATGTAAAAACGTTAGTTAAGCAAGAATATCGTATTTTTAAAAAAATCTAATGATAGGATTTCCCAGAAAATTGAAAAAACCGAAAAATGTCAAGAGTAAAGTGCCATTTTCTGACATTAGATTTCGTTCTAAATGCTTAATCCCTATGTAGAAACGTTAGTTAAGCAAGAATATCGTATTTTTAAAAAAATCTAATGATAGGATTTTTCAGAAAATTGAAAAAACCGTAAAATGTCAAGAGTAAAGTGCCCTTATTTTAAACAATGTATCGTTCTAAATGCTTAATCCCTATGTAAAAAAGTTATTTTAGCAGGAATATGTTATTGAAAAAAATTAGAAAAATTTATTTTAGCCGTAAATCGAAAATAATGGATCGAGCGAATTGGTCGATTGCGCCGAGACGCGCTATGATGCAACAGACGAGCGATTGGAACGCCCGAATATTTTCAAAGTCCCAACGTACCGATCAAGAGTAAAGTACCATTTTCCTACATTAGATTTCGTTCTAAATGCTTAATCCCTATGTAAAAACGTTAGTTAAGCAAGAATATCGTATTTTTAAAAAAATCTAATGATAGGATTTCCCAGAAAATTGAAAAAACCGAAAAATGTCAAGAGTAAAGTGCCATTTTCTGACATTAGATTTCGTTCTAAATGCTTAATCCCTATGTAGAAACGTTAGTTAAGCAAGAATATCGTATTTTTAAAAAAATCTAATGATAGGATTTTTCAGAAAATTGAAAAAACCGTAAAATGTCAAGAGTAAAGTGCCCTTATTTTAAACAATGTATCGTTCTAAATGCTTAATCCCTATGTAAAAAAGTTATTTAAGCAGGAATATGTTATTGAAAAAAATTAGAAAAATTTATTTTAGCCGTAAATCGAAAATAATGGATCGAGCGAATCGGTCGATTGCGCCGAGACGCGCTATGATGCAACAGACGAGCGATTGGAACGCCCGAATATTTTCAAAGTCCCAACGTACCGATCAAGAGTAAAGTACCATTTTCCTACATTAGATTTCGTTCTAAATGCTTAATCCCTATGTAAAAACGTTAGTTAAGCAAGAATATCGTATTTTTAAAAAAATCTAATGATAGGATTTCCCAGAAAATTGAAAAAACCGAAAAATGTCAAGAGTAAAGTGCCATTTTCTGACATTAGATTTCGTTCTAAATGCTTAATCCCTATGTAGAAACGTTAGTTAAGCAAGAATATCGTATTTTTAAAAAAATCTAATGATAGGATTTTTCAGAAAATTGAAAAAACCGTAAAATGTCAAGAGTAAAGTGCCCTTATTTTAAACAATGTATCGTTCTAAATGCTTAATCCCTATGTAAAAAAGTTATTTAAGCAGGAATATGTTATTGAAAAAAATTAGAAAAATTTATTTTAGCCGTAAATCGAAAATAATGGATCGAGCGAATCGGTCGATTGCGCCGAGACGCGCTATGATGCAACAGACGAGCGATTGGAACGCCCGAATATTTTCAAAGTCCCAACGTACCGATCAAGAGTAAAGTACCATTTTCCTACATTAGATTTCGTTCTAAATGCTTAATCCCTATGTAAAAACGTTAGTTAAGCAAGAATATCGTATTTTTAAAAAAATCTAATGATAGGATTTCCCAGAAAATTGAAAAAACCGAAAAATGTCAAGAGTAAAGTGCCATTTTCTGACATTAGATTTCGTTCTAAATGCTTAATCCCTATGTAGAAACGTTAGTTAAGCAAGAATATCGTATTTTTAAAAAAATCTAATGATAGGATTTTTCAGAAAATTGAAAAAACCGTAAAATGTCAAGAGTAAAGTGCCCTTATTTTAAACAATGTATCGTTCTAAATGCTTAATCCCTATGTAAAAAAGTTATTTAAGCAGGAATATGTTATTGAAAAAAATTAGAAAAATTTATTTTAGCCGTAAATCGAAAATAATGGATCGAGCGAATCGGTCGATTGCGCCGAGACGCGCTATGATGCAACAGACGAGCGATTGGAACCCCCGAATATTTTCAAAGTCCCAACGTACCGATCAAGAGTAAAGTACCATTTTCCTACATTAGATTTCGTTCTAAATGCTTAATCCCTATGTAAAAACGTTAGTTAAGCAAGAATATCGTATTTTTAAAAAAATCTAATGATAGGATTTTCCAGAAAATTGAAAAAACCGAAAAATGTCAAGAGTAAAGTGCCATTTTCTGACATTAGATTTCGTTCTAAATGCTTAATCCCTATGTAGAAACGTTAGTTAAGCAAGAATATCGTATTTTTAAAAAAATCTAATGATAGGATTTTTCAGAAAATTGAAAAAACCGTAAAATGTCAAGAGTAAAGTGCCCTTATTTTAAACAATGTATCGTTCTAAATGCTTAATCCCTATGTAAAAAAGTTATTTAAGCAGGAATATGTTATTGAAAAAAATTAGAAAAATTTATTTTAGCCGTAAATCGAAAATAATGGATCGAGCGAATCGGTCGATTGCGCCGAGACGCGCTATGATGCAACAGACGAGCGATTGGAACGCCCGAATATTTTCAAAGTCCCAACGTACCGATCAAGAGTAAAGTACCATTTTCCTACATTAGATTTCGTTCTAAATGCTTAATCCCTATGTAAAAACGTTAGTTAAGCAAGAATATCGTATTTTTAAAAAAATCTAATGATAGGATTTTCCAGAAAATTGAAAAAACCGAAAAATGTCAAGAGTAAAGTGCCATTTTCTGACATTAGATTTCGTTCTAAATGCTTAATCCCTATGTAGAAACGTTAGTTAAGCAAGAATATCGTATTTTTAAAAAAATCTAATGATAGGATTTTCCAGAAAATTGAAAAAACCGAAAAATGTCAAGAGTAAAGTGCCATTTTCTGACATTAGATTTCGTTCTAAATGCTTAATCCCTATGTAGAAACGTTAGTTAAGCAAGAATATCGTATTTTTAAAAAAATCTAATGATAGGATTTTTCAGAAAATTGAAAAAACCGTAAAATGTCAAGAGTAAAGTGCCCTTATTTTAAACAATGTATCGTTCTAAATGCTTAATCCCTATGTAAAAAAGTTATTTAAGCAGGAATATGTTATTGAAAAAAATTAGAAAAATTTATTTTAGCCGTAAATCGAAAATAATGGATCGAGCGAATCGGTCGATTGCGCCGAGACGCGCTATGATGCAACAGACGAGCGATTGGAACGCCCGAATATTTTCAAAGTCCCAACGTACCGATCAAGAGTAAAGTACCATTTTCCTACATTAGATTTCGTTCTAAATGCTTAATCCCTATGTAAAAACGTTAGTTAAGCAAGAATATCGTATTTTTAAAAAAATCTAATGATAGGATTTCCCAGAAAATTGAAAAAACCGAAAAATGTCAAGAGTAAAGTGCCATTTTCTGACATTAGATTTCGTTCTAAATGCTTAATCCCTATGTAGAAACGTTAGTTAAGCAAGAATATCGTATTTTTAAAAAAATCTAATGATAGGATTTTTCAGAAAATTGAAAAAACCGTAAAATGTCAAGAGTAAAGTGCCCTTATTTTAAACAATGTATCGTTCTAAATGCTTAATCCCTATGTAAAAATGTTATTTTAGCAGGAATATGTTATTGAAAAAAATTAGAAAAATTTATTTTAGCCGTAAATCGAAAATAATGGATCGAGCGAATCGGTCGATTGCGCCGAGACGCGCTATGATGCAACAGACGAGCGATTGGAACGCCCGAATATTTTCAAAGTCCCAACGTACCGATCAAGAGTAAAGTACCATTTTCCTACATTAGATTTCGTTCTAAATGCTTAATCCCTATGTAAAAACGTTAGTTAAGCAAGAATATCGTATTTTTAAAAAAATCTAATGATAGGATTTCCCAGAAAATTGAAAAAACCGAAAAATGTCAAGAGTAAAGTGCCATTTTCTGACATTAGATTTCGTTCTAAATGCTTAATCCCTATGTAGAAACGTTAGTTAAGCAAGAATATCGTATTTTTAAAAAAATCTAATGATAGGATTTTTCAGAAAATTGAAAAAACCGTAAAATGTCAAGAGTAAAGTGCCCTTATTTTAAACATTATATCGTTCTAAATGCTTAATCCCTATGTAAAAAAGTTATTTAAGCAGGAATATGTTATTGAAAAAAATTAGAAAAATTTATTTTAGCCGTAAATCGAAAATAATGGATCGAGCGAATCGGTCGATTGCGCCGAGACGCGCTATGATGCAACAGACGAGCGATTGGAACGCCCGAATATTTTCAAAGTCCCAACGTACCGATCAAGAGTAAAGTACCATTTTCCTACATTAGATTTCGTTCTAAATGCTTAATCCCTATGTAAAAACGTTAGTTAAGCAAGAATATCGTATTTTTAAAAAAATCTAATGATAGGATTTCCCAGAAAATTGAAAAAACCGAAAAATGTCAAGAGTAAAGTGCCATTTTCTGACATTAGATTTCGTTCTAAATGCTTAATCCCTATGTAGAAACGTTAGTTAAGCAAGAATATCGTATTTTTAAAAAAATCTAATGATAGGATTTTTCAGAAAATTGAAAAAACCGTAAAATGTCAAGAGTAAAGTGCCCTTATTTTAAACAATGTATCGTTCTAAATGCTTAATCCCTATGTAAAAAAGTTATTTAAGCAGGAATATGTTATTGAAAAAAATTAGAAAAATTTATTTTAGCCGTAAATCGAAAATAATGGATCGAGCGAATCGGTCGATTGCGCCGAGACGCGCTATGATGCAACAGACGAGCGATTGGAACGCCCGAATATTTTCAAAGTCCCAACGTACCGATCAAGAGTAAAGTACCATTTTCCTACATTAGATTTCGTTCTAAATGCTTAATCCCTATGTAAAAACGTTAGTTAAGCAAGAATATCGTATTTTTAAAAAAATCTAATGATAGGATTTCCCAGAAAATTGAAAAAACCGAAAAATGTCAAGAGTAAAGTGCCATTTTCTGACATTAGATTTCGTTCTAAATGCTTAATCCCTATGTAGAAACGTTAGTTAAGCAAGAATATCGTATTTTTAAAAAAATCTAATGATAGGATTTTTCAGAAAATTGAAAAAACCGTAAAATGTCAAGAGTAAAGTGCCCTTATTTTAAACAATGTATCGTTCTAAATGCTTAATCCCTATGTAAAAAAGTTATTTAAGCAGGAATATGTTATTGAAAAAAATTAGAAAAATTTATTTTAGCCGTAAATCGAAAATAATGGATCGAGCGAATCGGTCGATTGCGCCGAGACGCGCTATGATGCAACAGACGAGCGATTGGAACCCCCGAATATTTTCAAAGTCCCAACGTACCGATCAAGAGTAAAGTACCATTTTCCTACATTAGATTTCGTTCTAAATGCTTAATCCCTATGTAAAAACGTTAGTTAAGCAAGAATATCGTATTTTTAAAAAAATCTAATGATAGGATTTTCCAGAAAATTGAAAAAACCGAAAAATGTCAAGAGTAAAGTGCCATTTTCTGACATTAGATTTCGTTCTAAATGCTTAATCCCTATGTAGAAACGTTAGTTAAGCAAGAATATCGTATTTTTAAAAAAATCTAATGATAGGATTTTTCAGAAAATTGAAAAAACCGTAAAATGTCAAGAGTAAAGTGCCCTTATTTTAAACAATGTATCGTTCTAAATGCTTAATCCCTATGTAAAAAAGTTATTTAAGCAGGAATATGTTATTGAAAAAAATTAGAAAAATTTATTTTAGCCGTAAATCGAAAATAATGGATCGAGCGAATCGGTCGATTGCGCCGAGACGCGCTATGATGCAACAGACGAGCGATTGGAACGCCCGAATATTTTCAAAGTCCCAACGTACCGATCAAGAGTAAAGTACCATTTTCCTACATTAGATTTCGTTCTAAATGCTTAATCCCTATGTAAAAACGTTAGTTAAGCAAGAATATCGTATTTTTAAAAAAATCTAATGATAGGATTTTCCAGAAAATTGAAAAAACCGAAAAATGTCAAGAGTAAAGTGCCATTTTCTGACATTAGATTTCGTTCTAAATGCTTAATCCCTATGTAGAAACGTTAGTTAAGCAAGAATATCGTATTTTTAAAAAAATCTAATGATAGGATTTTCCAGAAAATTGAAAAAACCGAAAAATGTCAAGAGTAAAGTGCCATTTTCTGACATTAGATTTCGTTCTAAATGCTTAATCCCTATGTAGAAACGTTAGTTAAGCAAGAATATCGTATTTTTAAAAAAATCTAATGATAGGATTTTTCAGAAAATTGAAAAAACCGTAAAATGTCAAGAGTAAAGTGCCCTTATTTTAAACAATGTATCGTTCTAAATGCTTAATCCCTATGTAAAAAAGTTATTTAAGCAGGAATATGTTATTGAAAAAAATTAGAAAAATTTATTTTAGCCGTAAATCGAAAATAATGGATCGAGCGAATCGGTCGATTGCGCCGAGACGCGCTATGATGCAACAGACGAGCGATTGGAACGCCCGAATATTTTCAAAGTCCCAACGTACCGATCAAGAGTAAAGTACCATTTTCCTACATTAGATTTCGTTCTAAATGCTTAATCCCTATGTAAAAACGTTAGTTAAGCAAGAATATCGTATTTTTAAAAAAATCTAATGATAGGATTTCCCAGAAAATTGAAAAAACCGAAAAATGTCAAGAGTAAAGTGCCATTTTCTGACATTAGATTTCGTTCTAAATGCTTAATCCCTATGTAGAAACGTTAGTTAAGCAAGAATATCGTATTTTTAAAAAAATCTAATGATAGGATTTTTCAGAAAATTGAAAAAACCGTAAAATGTCAAGAGTAAAGTGCCCTTATTTTAAACAATGTATCGTTCTAAATGCTTAATCCCTATGTAAAAAAGTTATTTTAGCAGGAATATGTTATTGAAAAAAATTAGAAAAATTTATTTTAGCCGTAAATCGAAAATAATGGATCGAGCGAATCGGTCGATTGCGCCGAGACGCGCTATGATGCAACAGACGAGCGATTGGAACGCCCGAATATTTTCAAAGTCCCAACGTACCGATCAAGAGTAAAGTACCATTTTCCTACATTAGATTTCGTTCTAAATGCTTAATCCCTATGTAAAAACGTTAGTTAAGCAAGAATATCGTATTTTTAAAAAAATCTAATGATAGGATTTCCCAGAAAATTGAAAAAACCGAAAAATGTCAAGAGTAAAGTGCCATTTTCTGACATTAGATTTCGTTCTAAATGCTTAATCCCTATGTAGAAACGTTAGTTAAGCAAGAATATCGTATTTTTAAAAAAATCTAATGATAGGATTTTTCAGAAAATTGAAAAAACCGTAAAATGTCAAGAGTAAAGTGCCCTTATTTTAAACATTATATCGTTCTAAATGCTTAATCCCTATGTAAAAAAGTTATTTAAGCAGGAATATGTTATTGAAAAAAATTAGAAAAATTTATTTTAGCCGTAAATCGAAAATAATGGATCGAGCGAATCGGTCGATTGCGCCGAGACGCGCTATGATGCAACAGACGAGCGATTGGAACGCCCGAATATTTTCAAAGTCCCAACGTACCGATCAAGAGTAAAGTACCATTTTCCTACATTAGATTTCGTTCTAAATGCTTAATCCCTATGTAAAAACGTTAGTTAAGCAAGAATATCGTATTTTTAAAAAAATCTAATGATAGGATTTCCCAGAAAATTGAAAAAACCGAAAAATGTCAAGAGTAAAGTGCCATTTTCTGACATTAGATTTCGTTCTAAATGCTTAATCCCTATGTAGAAACGTTAGTTAAGCAAGAATATCGTATTTTTAAAAAAATCTAATGATAGGATTTTTCAGAAAATTGAAAAAACCGTAAAATGTCAAGAGTAAAGTGCCCTTATTTTAAACAATGTATCGTTCTAAATGCTTAATCCCTATGTAAAAAAGTTATTTAAGCAGGAATATGTTATTGAAAAAAATTAGAAAAATTTATTTTAGCCGTAAATCGAAAATAATGGATCGAGCGAATCGGTCGATTGCGCCGAGACGCGCTATGATGCAACAGACGAGCGATTGGAACGCCCGAATATTTTCAAAGTCCCAACGTACCGATCAAGAGTAAAGTACCATTTTCCTACATTAGATTTCGTTCTAAATGCTTAATCCCTATGTAAAAACGTTAGTTAAGCAAGAATATCGTATTTTTAAAAAAATCTAATGATAGGATTTCCCAGAAAATTGAAAAAACCGAAAAATGTCAAGAGTAAAGTGCCATTTTCTGACATTAGATTTCGTTCTAAATGCTTAATCCCTATGTAGAAACGTTAGTTAAGCAAGAATATCGTATTTTTAAAAAAATCTAATGATAGGATTTTTCAGAAAATTGAAAAAACCGTAAAATGTCAAGAGTAAAGTGCCCTTATTTTAAACAATGTATCGTTCTAAATGCTTAATCCCTATGTAAAAAAGTTATTTAAGCAGGAATATGTTATTGAAAAAAATTAGAAAAATTTATTTTAGCCGTAAATCGAAAATAATGGATCGAGCGAATCGGTCGATTGCGCCGAGACGCGCTATGATGCAACAGACGAGCGATTGGAACCCCCGAATATTTTCAAAGTCCCAACGTACCGATCAAGAGTAAAGTACCATTTTCCTACATTAGATTTCGTTCTAAATGCTTAATCCCTATGTAAAAACGTTAGTTAAGCAAGAATATCGTATTTTTAAAAAAATCTAATGATAGGATTTTCCAGAAAATTGAAAAAACCGAAAAATGTCAAGAGTAAAGTGCCATTTTCTGACATTAGATTTCGTTCTAAATGCTTAATCCCTATGTAGAAACGTTAGTTAAGCAAGAATATCGTATTTTTAAAAAAATCTAATGATAGGATTTTTCAGAAAATTGAAAAAACCGTAAAATGTCAAGAGTAAAGTGCCCTTATTTTAAACAATGTATCGTTCTAAATGCTTAATCCCTATGTAAAAAAGTTATTTAAGCAGGAATATGTTATTGAAAAAAATTAGAAAAATTTATTTTAGCCGTAAATCGAAAATAATGGATCGAGCGAATCGGTCGATTGCGCCGAGACGCGCTATGATGCAACAGACGAGCGATTGGAACGCCCGAATATTTTCAAAGTCCCAACGTACCGATCAAGAGTAAAGTACCATTTTCCTACATTAGATTTCGTTCTAAATGCTTAATCCCTATGTAAAAACGTTAGTTAAGCAAGAATATCGTATTTTTAAAAAAATCTAATGATAGGATTTTCCAGAAAATTGAAAAAACCGAAAAATGTCAAGAGTAAAGTGCCATTTTCTGACATTAGATTTCGTTCTAAATGCTTAATCCCTATGTAGAAACGTTAGTTAAGCAAGAATATCGTATTTTTAAAAAAATCTAATGATAGGATTTCCCAGAAAATTGAAAAAACCGAAAAATGTCAAGAGTAAAGTGCCATTTTCTGACATTAGATTTCGTTCTAAATGCTTAATCCCTATGTAGAAACGTTAGTTAAGCAAGAATATCGTATTTTTAAAAAAATCTAATGATAGGATTTTTCAGAAAATTGAAAAAACCGTAAAATGTCAAGAGTAAAGTGCCCTTATTTTAAACAATGTATCGTTCTAAATGCTTAATCCCTATGTAAAAAAGTTATTTAAGCAGGAATATGTTATTGAAAAAAATTAGAAAAATTTATTTTAGCCGTAAATCGAAAATAATGGATCGAGCGAATCGGTCGATTGCGCCGAGACGCGCTATGATGCAACAGACGAGCGATTGGAACGCCCGAATATTTTCAAAGTCCCAACGTACCGATCAAGAGTAAAGTACCATTTTCCTACATTAGATTTCGTTCTAAATGCTTAATCCCTATGTAAAAACGTTAGTTAAGCAAGAATATCGTATTTTTAAAAAAATCTAATGATAGGATTTCCCAGAAAATTGAAAAAACCGAAAAATGTCAAGAGTAAAGTGCCATTTTCTGACATTAGATTTCGTTCTAAATGCTTAATCCCTATGTAGAAACGTTAGTTAAGCAAGAATATCGTATTTTTAAAAAAATCTAATGATAGGATTTTTCAGAAAATTGAAAAAACCGTAAAATGTCAAGAGTAAAGTGCCCTTATTTTAAACAATGTATCGTTCTAAATGCTTAATCCCTATGTAAAAAAGTTATTTAAGCAGGAATATGTTATTGAAAAAAATTAGAAAAATTTATTTTAGCCGTAAATCGAAAATAATGGATCGAGCGAATCGGTCGATTGCGCCGAGACGCGCTATGATGCAACAGACGAGCGATTGGAACCACCGAATATTTTCAAAGTCCCAACGTACCGATCAAGAGTAAAGTACCATTTTCCTACATTAGATTTCGTTCTAAATGCTTAATCCCTATGTAAAAACGTTAGTTAAGCAAGAATATCGTATTTTTAAAAAAATCTAATGATAGGATTTTCCAGAAAATTGAAAAAACCGAAAAATGTCAAGAGTAAAGTGCCATTTTCTGACATTAGATTTCGTTCTAAATGCTTAATCCCTATGTAGAAACGTTAGTTAAGCAAGAATATCGTATTTTTAAAAAAATCTAATGATAGGATTTTTCAGAAAATTGAAAAAACCGTAAAATGTCAAGAGTAAAGTGCCCTTATTTTAAACAATGTATCGTTCTAAATGCTTAATCCCTATGTAAAAAAGTTATTTTAGCAGGAATATGTTATTGAAAAAAATTAGAAAAATTTATTTTAGCCGTAAATCGAAAATAATGGGGACACCGGAGCTGTTCGAAGCGCCGAGCGCGCCGCGTACGCCCGAATATTTTCAAAGTCCCAACGTACCGATCAAGAGTAAAGTACCATTTTCCTACATTAGATTTCGTTCTAAATGCTTAATCCCTATGTAAAAACGTTAGTTAAGCAAGAATATCGTATTTTTAAAAAAATCTAATGATAGGATTTCCCAGAAAATTGAAAAAACCGAAAAATGTCAAGAGTAAAGTGCCATTTTCTGACATTAGATTTCGTTCTAAATGCTTAATCCCTATGTAGAAACGTTAGTTAAGCAAGAATATCGTATTTTTAAAAAAATCTAATGATAGGATTTTTCAGAAAATTGAAAAAACCGTAAAATGTCAAGAGTAAAGTGCCCTTATTTTAAACAATGTATCGTTCTAAATGCTTAATCCCTATGTAAAAAAGTTATTTTAGCAGGAATATGTTATTGAAAAAAATTAGAAAAATTTATTTTAGCCGTAAATCGAAAATAATGGATCGAGCGAATCGGTCGATTGCGCCGAGACGCGCTATGATGCAACAGACGAGCGATTGGAACGCCCGAATATTTTCAAAGTCCCAACGTACCGATCAAGAGTAAAGTACCATTTTCCTACATTAGATTTCGTTCTAAATGCTTAATCCCTATGTAAAAACGTTAGTTAAGCAAGAATATCGTATTTTTAAAAAAATCTAATGATAGGATTTCCCAGAAAATTGAAAAAACCGAAAAATGTCAAGAGTAAAGTGCCATTTTCTGACATTAGATTTCGTTCTAAATGCTTAATCCCTATGTAGAAACGTTAGTTAAGCAAGAATATCGTATTTTTAAAAAAATCTAATGATAGGATTTTTCAGAAAATTGAAAAAACCGTAAAATGTCAAGAGTAAAGTGCCCTTATTTTAAACAATGTATCGTTCTAAATGCTTAATCCCTATGTAAAAAAGTTATTTTAGCAGGAATATGTTATTGAAAAAAATTAGAAAAATTTATTTTAGCCGTAAATCGAAAATAATGGATCGAGCGAATCGGTCGATTGCGCCGAGACGCGCTATGATGCAACAGACGAGCGATTGGAACGCCCGAATATTTTCAAAGTCCCAACGTACCGATCAAGAGTAAAGTACCATTTTCCTACATTAGATTTCGTTCTAAATGCTTAATCCCTATGTAAAAACGTTAGTTAAGCAAGAATATCGTATTTTTAAAAAAATCTAATGATAGGATTTCCCAGAAAATTGAAAAAACCGAAAAATGTCAAGAGTAAAGTGCCATTTTCTGACATTAGATTTCGTTCTAAATGCTTAATCCCTATGTAGAAACGTTAGTTAAGCAAGAATATCGTATTTTTAAAAAAATCTAATGATAGGATTTTCCAGAAAATTGAAAAAACCGAAAAATGTCAAGAGTAAAGTGCCATTTTCTGACATTAGATTTCGTTCTAAATGCTTAATCCCTATGTAGAAACGTTAGTTAAGCAAGAATATCGTATTTTTAAAAAAATCTAATGATAGGATTTTTCAGAAAATTGAAAAAACCGTAAAATGTCAAGAGTAAAGTGCCCTTATTTTAAACATTATATCGTTCTAAATGCTTAATCCCTATGTAAAAAAGTTATCTAAGCAAGAATATGTTATTGAATAAAATGAGAAAAATTTATTTTAGCCGTAAATCGAAAATAATGGGTCGAGCGAATCGGTCGATTGCGCCGAGACGCGCTATGATGCAACAGACGAGCGATTGGAACGCCCGAATATTTTCAAAGTCCCACCGTACCGATCAAGAGTAAAGTACCATTTTCCTACATTAGATTTCGTTCTAAATGCTTAATCCCTATGTAGAAACGTTAGTTAAGCAAGAATATCGTATTTTTAAAAAAATCTAATGATAGGATTTTCCAGAAAATTGAAAAAACCGAAAAATGTCAAGAGTAAAGTGCCATTTTCTGACATTAGATTTCGTTCTAAATGCTTAATCCCTATGTAGAAACGTTAGTTAAGCAAGAATATCGTATTTTTAAAAAAATCTAATGATAGGATTTTTCAGAAAATTGAAAAAACCGTAAAATGTCAAGAGTAAAGTGCCCTTATTTTAAACAATGTATCGTTCTAAATGCTTAATCCCTATGTAAAAAAGTTATCTAAGCAAGAATATGTTATTGAAAAAAATTAGAAAAATTTATTTTAGCCGTAAATCGAAAAGAAGTCTGTTCGTTTCTCTGTCTCTCTCGCGCGATCGAACTATCGATGTTTCCCGACAAACTATTGGAAGTTTAATTAAACTTTATACATGAAATTACTCGTTTTGATCCCCGCTACACAGCCGTATACTTTTTATAATTTTGTGGAATCGGGAACCTTGAAATATTTATCATAACGCGGATCGACTGTCTCTGTCTCTTTCTAGATCGGAAGAATCGATGTTTCCCGGCAAACTATTGGGAGTTTAATTAAACTTTATACATGAAATTACTCGTTCTGATCCCCGCTACACAGCCGTAAACTTTTTATAAATTTGTGGAATCGGGAACCTCGAAATATTTATCATAACGCGGATCGACTGTCTCTGTCTCTTTCTAGATCGGAAGAATCGATGTTTCCCGGAAAACTATTGGGAGTTTAATTAAACTTTATACATGAAATTACTCGTTCTGATCCCCGCTACACAGCCGTATACTTTTTATAATTTTGTGGAATCGGGAACCTTGAAATATTTATCATAACGCGGATCGACTGTCTCTGTCTCTTTCTAGATCGGAAGAATCGATGTTTCCCGGCAAACTATTGGGAGTTTAATTAAACTTTATACATGAAATTACTCGTTCTGATCCCCGCTACACAGCCGTATACTTTTTATAATTTTGTGGAATCGGGAACCTCGAAATATTTATCATAACGCGGATCGACTGTCTCTGTCTCTTTCTAGATCGGAAGAATCGATGTTTCCCGGAAAACTATTGGGAGTTTAATTAAACTTTATACATGAAATTACTCGTTCTGATCCCCGCTACACAGCCGTAAACTTTTTATAAATTTGTGGAATCGGGAACCTCGAAATATTTATCATAACGCGGATCGACTGTCTCTGTCTCTTTCTAGATCGGAAGAATCGATGTTTCCCGGCAAACTATTGGGAGATTAATTAAACTTTATACATGAAATTACTCGTTCTGATCCCCGCTACACAGCCGTATACTTTTTATAATTTTGTGGAATCGGGAACCTCGAAATATTTATCATAACGCGGATCGACTGTCTCTGTCTCTTTCTAGATCGGAAGAATCGATGTTTCCCGGCAAACTATTGGGAGTTTAATTAAACTTTATACATGAAATTACTCGTTTTGATCCCCGCTACACAGCCGTATACTTTTTATAATTTTGTGGAATCGGGAACCTTGAAATATTTATCATAACGCGGATCGACTGTCTCTGTCTCTTTCTAGATCGGAAGAATCGATGTTTCCCGGCAAACTATTGGGAGTTTAATTAAACTTTATACATGAAATTACTCGTTCTGATCCCCGCTACACAGCCGTATACTTTTTATAATTTTGTGGAATCGGGAACCTCGAAATATTTATCATAACGCGGATCGACTGTCTCTGTCTCTTTCTAGATCGGAAGAATCGATGTTTCCCGGCAAACTATTGGGAGTTTAATTAAACTTTATACATGAAATTACTCGTTCTGATCCCCGCTACACAGCCGTATACTTTTTATAATTTTGTGGAATCGGGAACCTCGAAATATTTATCATAACGCGGATCGACTGTCTCTGTCTCTTTCTAGATCGGAAGAATCGATGTTTCCCGGCAAACTATTGGGAGTTTAATTAAACTTTATACATGAAATTACTCGTTCTGATCCCCGCTACACAGCCGTATACTTTTTATAATTTTGTGGAATCGGGAACCTCGAAATATTTATCATAACGCGGATCGACTGTCTCTGTCTCTTTCTAGATCGGAAGAATCGATGTTTCCCGGCAAACTATTGGGAGTTTAATTAAACTTTATACATGAAATTACTCGTTTTGATCCCCGCTACACAGCCGTATACTTTTTATAATTTTGTGGAATCGGGAACCTTGAAATATTTAACATAACGCGGATCGACTGTCTCTGTCTCTTTCTAGATCGGAATAATCGATGTTTCCCGGCAAACTAATGGGATATTAATTAAACTTTATACACGAAATTACTCGTTTTGATCCCTGCTACACAGCCGTATACTTTTTATAATTTTGTGGAATCGGGAACCTCGAAATATTTATCATAACGCGGATCGACTGTCTCTGTCTCTTTCTAGATCGGAAGAATCGATGTTTCCCGGCAAACTATTGGGAGTTTAATTAAACTTTATACATGAAATTACTCGTTTTGATCCCCGCTACACAGCCGTATACTTTTTATAATTTTGTGGAATCGGGAACCTTGAAATATTTAACATAACGCGGATCGACTGTCTCTGTCTCTTTCTAGATCGGAATAATCGATGTTTCCCGGCAAACTAATGGGATATTAATTAAACTTTATACACGAAATTACTCGTTTTGATCCCTGCTACACAGCCGTATACTTTTTATAATTTTGTGGAATCGGGAACCTTGCAATATTTAACATAACGCGGATCGACTGTCTCTGTCTCTTTCTAGATCGGAAGAATCGATGTTTCCCGGCAAACTATTGGGAGTTTAATTAAACTTTATACATGAAATTACTCGTTTTGATCCCCGCTACACAGCCGTATACTTTTTATAATTTTGTGGAATCGGGAACCTCGAAATATTTATCATAACGCGGATCGACTGTCTCTGTCTCTTTCTAGATCGGAAGAATCGATGTTTCCCGGCAAACTATTGGGAGTTTAATTAAACTTTATACATGAAATTACTCGTTCTGATCCCCGCTACACAGCCGTATACTTTTTATAATTTTGTGGAATCGGGAACCTCGAAATATTTATCATAACGCGGATCGACTGTCTCTGTCTCTTTCTAGATCGGAAGAATCGATGTTTCCCGGCAAACTATTGGGAGTTTAATTAAACTTTATACATGAAATTACTCGTTCTGATCCCCGCTACACAGCCGTATACTTTTTATAATTTTGTGGAATCGGGAACCTCGAAATATTTATCATAACGCGGATCGACTGTCTCTGTCTCTTTCTAGATCGGAAGAATCGATGTTTCCCGGCAAACTATTGGGAGTTTAATTAAACTTTATACATGAAATTACTCGTTCTGATCCCCGCTACACAGCCGTATACTTTTTATAATTTTGTGGAATCGGGAACCTCGAAATATTTATCATAACGCGGATCGACTGTCTCTGTCTCTTTCTAGATCGGAAGAATCGATGTTTCCCGGCAAACTATTGGGAGTTTAATTAAACTTTATACATGAAATTACTCGTTTTGATCCCCGCTACACAGCCGTATACTTTTTATAATTTTGTGGAATCGGGAACCTTGAAATATTTAACATAACGCGGATCGACTGTCTCTGTCTCTTTCTAGATCGGAATAATCGATGTTTCCCGGCAAACTAATGGGATATTAATTAAACTTTATACACGAAATTACTCGTTTTGATCCCTGCTACACAGCCGTATACTTTTTATAATTTTGTGGAATCGGGAACCTTGCAATATTTAACATAACGCGGATCGACTGTCTCTGTCTCTTTCTAGATCGGAATAATCGATGTTTCCCGGCAAAGTAATGGGAGTTTAATTAAACTTTATGCATCAAATCATTCAGTTTGACTCCTGCAACACAACCAAACACTCTCTGTAATTTTCTGAACTGAAAAACCACTGAAATTGCGCTCGAAATGCGGAGCGACGGGTCGGCGCGTCTGCACTGTGCGACAGCTAGTCAAAACGTCCGAACAGCGTATTGTTTTCGATCTCTTGGTATAATATTCGTATTCCTTGCTGTGTATAGCTTCCGATCGATTATTGCAATGGTCAAAGTTCCAGCGGCGTAATGCTTTCCATAAGATTACATTAATATAACCAGCGGCATATTGCTTTCTATCTTGTAATGAAAATTTTATAACCAAGTACCAACGGCGTATTGCTTTCGTTCGGATAATGGAGATTTTACAACCAAGTACCAGCGGTTTCTGTCTTATAATTAAATTATTATAATAAAATAAAGTACCAGCGGCGTGTTACTTTCGTTCGGATAATGGAGATTTTACAACCAAGTATCAGCGGTTTCTGTCTTATAATTAAATTATTATAATAAAATAAAGTACCAGCGGCGTATTGCTTTCGTTCGGATAATGGAGATTTTATGTCCAGCGGCGTAGTGCTTTCTATCTTATAATGTAATTCTTATTACAAAGTACCAGCGGCGTATTGGTTCGTACCAGCGGCGTATTGCTTTTTTTCCAGCGGCGTATTGGTTCGTACCAGCGGCGTATTGCTTTT
>NW_027476163.1:580000-602500 GCF_051020955.1 Megalopta genalis
CTAAATCAGGGCCTCGCCATTATGCGAAGTACTACATGTACGACGCACTGACGGTCTCTAATGCCTTCATCGCCGATACACCCATCGACTCGGCCGATCAACCCTCCTACGCGAGGGCTAGTTCGGGGGTTATCTCCCGCCCTGGGTGGCCACAGACCGCCACCGCCAGTAGATAGGGACAGTTTAGTGTGAATCTGGTCACCGCGAAGGTGACGCAGACATGTTTCCTCGCCCATTCGGGCATACACAACTAAATTTCCATCCACTTCCAGCGGCCCCACATTCAAGGGAAAGGGCCGAGGAAAAATCCGCACGTGCCATTGAGACGTTTACAATGGACGAGTTCTTTAGCCGCCAGCGAATTTCAGTTTCCATCTATCTGCTGGCGCCCACGGGGAACCACGGGGAGGCGAACTCGTGACACGACGCCTCGCGTCCACTAAACGAAGACCTAGGAAATCGGGATGGGTGTTGGAATCAGGATTTTTCCTACCGGAAGCCCTTTAGCCAAAGGGTTTCCCGGCAGAAGGATGCGAATACCTGGAAGACCTTTTCCGACGACACGAAGTGTTGTGCCGCTTCAGGCCATTTCCAGGTTCCGCTAGGGGTGATGTCCCGTAGAGCTTCTCTCTGCGGGTTGAAGTGTTTGCAGCGGAGAAGGAAGTGGTCTACCGTGTCCGACCCGTGACCACACCCACACGCCTCGCTGTCGGCAACCCCGTACGCGAAGAGGCGCGAACGGAAATTCCCATGTCCAGTGAGGACTTGTGTGGTGAAGTGGTTCGGTACCATCCACCCGGCCGCCATCCTTCTCTCGATACTGCTGAAGAAGGTGAAAGTTGTGCGGCCTTTGTGGGAGGAGTCCCACATGGATTGCCACATCCTTTTCACCTCAGCCACGATCCTAATTTTCGCATCGTTGGTTCCCGCTGGGACCACGATGTTACCGATCCTGGCATCCATATTTTTCCTGACCTGGTAAAGGGCTTTGGCCTGTTGTAGCTCAAGTCCGATAGGGGGGGTACCGGCCACCACACACATGCTATCCCACGATGACCGGCGGTATGCACCGGTCACCGCGATGAGAGCACGCCGTTGAGCGGCTCCGAGTATTCCCAGCTCCCCTGCCGTGCACCCTCCGGCCCATCCGGCGGCGGCGTAAGTCGCTACCGGGATGAAGACCCCGCGGTACACAGCCGAGAGTGCTCTGAAACCGAGCCCCCATCCTCGTCTCGCCAACCTGCCAAGTTTCGCGAAAAGCGACCCGGTTTTGTCGCTGATATATTGACAATGGGATCGGACACCCATGTCCCTATCTAAGTGGACGCCTAGGTATCTAACTGTATTCTTGAATTTAATTGACCTCGCTCCGATCCGAATGACCGGCGGTCTTTTCTGGAAATCTACTTTCGATGCGCGGACTGCTTTTCTTTTTCTATCGGGACGCGAACCTCCCCGTCGGCCTATTTTTTCCCTGTCTGCGTACCCATTCCGGAGTACAATTGCTTCCGATTTCGAATCGGATATCTCTAATTTAGCTGTCCTGCACCAACCTAGGATCTGGTCGACAACGCGTTGACCCTCGATCTCTAGGTCTCTGCGGCTGTTTCCCCCCACGAGGACGATGAGGTCGTCCGCGTATGCTAAGAACCTATTCTCAACTGAGGTTTCGAGTAACCTCAGGAGACCGTCGAACATAAGGTTCCAGCACGCGGGGCCGAGGACGGAACCTTGCGGGCATCCTCTTGTCACGCGCTTGGAGATCCTTTCTGTTCCTATCGTGAGACTGACCTTGCGGTCCTCGAAGTAATTGGAGATTACCTCGAAGACGTTGCGCGGGCAGTCTCGATCCCTAAGACTACCTAACACTAGGGGCCACCAGACGTTGTCGAAGGCTCCGGAAATGTCGAAAAGTAGTGCGATCACATGCCGATGCTCGGTGTCATCGACCATGCGGCGCAACTCGACAATTGCATCTTCAGTCGACTTTCCGCGCGTAAACCCGAACTGTCTGCTGGAGATGCGTCCCGTCGCCATCGCCGTCTGCTCTAATCTGCTCTTAAGGAGCTTCTCGAAAGTTTTCCCGATCACGGAGAGGAGACATATTGGTCGGTAGGATTTTGGGTCCTTCTCGTCCTTTCCTTCGCCTTTCAGGAGGATTCTCAGAGAGCCCACCTTCCAGGCGGAGGGGAAGACGCCCCATCGAAGGCACCCATTGAATAGTCGCGAGAGTTCCCCGAGGATCGTTTTCGCGGAGGCCTTCAGGACCTGTACCTCGATGAGGTCCGGTCCTGGCACCTTTTTATTTTCGAAGGAACGAATTGCTCCGGCCACCTCCACCAAGGAAAAGGGCGAGGCGTCGGCGGTATTCGGGGCGATTCGCGCCTCTTCCCGGAGAACCCTTTGTGTCGGCGAATCGAGTTCAGGTCGGTCGTCAGGGACGTGGGCTTCCAGAAGCTCGCTGGCGGTTTCTAAAGCACCGGTTGTACTTTTATTGTTGCGCCGGAGTGTGCTTATCACTTTCTCTACACGGAGTTTATTTGCCTGGAGCTTGTATACGATGCCCCAGGGCTCCGTGTTCCCGTTCGACGTCACGAAGTTTTGCCAGCTTTCCCGTTTCGTCCTCTTCACCTTCCTACTGTAGTTCCGCAACGAAGTACGGTATTCCTGCAGTTTTTGGAGGCGGGAGGGTCCGTCTATCGTCTTCTGGAAGGCACGCCTCTGCCTGTACACGGCCTTTTTGAGCTTTGTTAGCTCTTTGGTCCACCACGGGTTGGACTTTCTAAATTTTCTCTTCTTAGGCATTGACGCGGTGCAGGCGTCAGTGATGACGGCTGTGAGCGTCTCTGCCATCCTATTTACATCTTCCACCGACTCCAAACTCAGGACTTCGAGCCTCGACCGTGAGTGGTCGGACAGGGCCTCCGAGAACCGCTCCCAATCCGCTCGACGAGTGTCGAACCGAGAGTTCGTTGCTCCCTGATTTCCCGTCGCGGCCCTAGGTACCCGCAGCCGGATGTCGATGGCGTTATGATCGCTAGTCGTCCATTCGCTTCTTATCCTCCATTCCTTAATATAGGGCGTCATGGAGGGGGATGCCAAGGTAACGTCGATGTATGACGATCCTTTTGGCGTCCAGAAGGTGGGTGGTTGACTAGCGTCGTTAACTACAGTTAATCTAAACGCGGAAACTAATCTTTCTAACTGCGCTCCCTTCTCGTCTGTGCTATTTGGGCTCCAGAGCGAGGATTGCGCGTTCGCGTCGACAGAAATTATAACTCTCTTCCCCCTCAATGCCAGGAGAACCGTTTCCAAGTGCTTGAGGTGCTTCTCTATCTCGTCTTGGTATTGAAAATAATGAGATACCGCGTAGAAGGAGAAGCCGGGGGTCAGCACTTCCGCGCATGCGCAGTGCGGGTTACTGAGTTGAGAGATGAACGTGACCTCAAAGTGAGGGTTGGGGATGGCGACAGCGGCCCACGGGGAGTGGGTTTTCACCGCCGCCACCCTCACTTCGGTCCCTAATCCGCTTACCCTATAACCTGCGCCTTGCTTACTGGCGTGTGGCTCCTGCAAGAGCAGGACGTCCAGTCGCTTTTGCGCTATTAACTCCCTAACTTCGCCCGTTACTACAGCCGAATGTCGCATGTTCAGCTGTAGTATCCTGATTCCCGTGGCTACATTCGCGGTCGCGGGGTCGCGGTTTCGCGTTGGGGTTGGGGGGACGCGGGGGTTGTTTTTCCTATTTTTCCCTAAATTCGTAACGTCGCACCTTACGAGGTGGACGCGGACGGCGCGAAGACCGATTCCGTCCAATTGTTTAGAAGAGTCTAGTCCTTTTATATTGCCTAGGTCGTTGCCAATGTCCCTCCTGTCCATAGCGGTTAATTCCGCCACAGGGACCCCAGGGACGGGAGTCCCTGTGTCCGAGGCTCTAGCTTTGTATTGTTTTTTAGGCATTATTGATATTAAAGTTAACTGCCCGCCTTCGTCCTTTCCCGTTCGTTCCGTTGTCATGTCCGTTTGAATAGCCATAGTCATAGTTATAGTCCTAGTAATAGGACATGGGTGATGCCATAGTCGTGGAAGCGCGTACGCTCACGCTGATCTTCTGACCGCCGGAAGCACGAAACCTCTGATCTGGGCAAAATCGGCAAGCCGAGGAAGAACGGACAGGACACATGCTGGACTGGCGAGAAAGCGTGTTCTTCCGCTCGCGCTAGGCATTTCGATTTCTGACACCTCTTGATTTAAAAAATCAGTTTTTTGATAGTTTTCTCTCTCCACTGGGCTATTCATTTTAGCCACAGTTTTCAATTGGTACGATTTGCTTCCAAATCTTACAGATGCATTTTAAAAAATTTTTCCATCGCTCGGACAGAAGAGTCGATTGCTCAGTGAGTACGAGTATACATACAAAGTGCATACGGGTAACCAACCCCGTAGGGCTTGCCACATATGGGCCATTCGGTCAAAGACACCGACCCGTGGCCACGCTGTGTGGAGAAAAGTCCGTAACGTAAACGGCACGAAACAGTCAGGACCGAAGCCCCGAAGGAGCTCTGAGACAGCTTCTCGACCGAGATCGTAGAATTGGCCCAAAACCCGCTCTGCTCCGTCCGCCTCGCACGGACCGTGTATCTCTTATAGATACCGAACGGCCGGCAAGGACGCCGGCGCCGCCGGCCGAATAGCACGCGCGCTTATGAGTGTAAACCGCCGCGGCAACAGACCGCCCGGCCGTGCTGTTGTAACATAGCGCGTGAACGAACGAAAAAAAAATTTATAGTAAACATTAAAATAAATTACATTACCGTAAACTAGACAAAAAATTACACATTTTTTCCCAATATGAAAATTTTCACAAACTTTTCAAAGTCCCATCGCATCGAGTAAACTTTTTTAATAACGCTTCCGCACGATTCTAAATGCTTAATCCATATGTGAAATCGTTCACTGATCACGAATATCGTATTTAAAAAAATTACAAAAATTTATTTTTCAAAATAATCAAAAAAAACCGAAAAATCACAAGAGTAAAGTACCATTATTTTAAACAATATGTCGTTCTAAATGCTTAATCCCTATGTAAAAAAGTTATCTAAGCAAGAATATGTAATTGAAAAAAATTAGAAAAATTTATTTTAGCCGTAAATCGAAAATAATGGGGACACCGGAGCTGTTCGAAGCGCCGAGACGCGCCGCGTACGGCCGAATATTTTCTAAGTCCCAACGTACCGATCAAGAGTAAAGTACCATTTTCCTACATTAGATTTCGTTCTAAATGCTTAATCCCTATGTAAAAACGTTAGTTAAGCAAGAATATCGTATTTTTAAAAAAATCTAATGATAGGATTTCCCAGAAAATTGAAAAAACCGAAAAATGTCAAGAGTAAAGTGCCATTTTCTGACATTAGATTTCGTTCTAAATGCTTAATCCCTATGTAGAAACGTTAGTTAAGCAAGAATATCGTATTTTTAAAAAAATCTAATGATAGGATTTTTCAGAAAATTGAAAAAACCGTAAAATGTCAAGAGTAAAGTGCCCTTATTTTAAACAATGTATCGTTCTAAATGCTTAATCCCTATGTAAAAAAGTTATTTTAGCAGGAATATGTTATTGAAAAAAATTAGAAAAATTTATTTTAGCCGTAAATCGAAAATAATGGGGACACCGGAGCTGTTCGAAGCGCCGAGCGCGCCGCGTACGCCCGAATATTTTCAAAGTCCCAACGTACCGATCAAGAGTAAAGTACCATTTTCCTACATTAGATTTCGTTCTAAATGCTTAATCCCTATGTAAAAACGTTAGTTAAGCAAGAATATCGTATTTTTAAAAAAATCTAATGATAGGATTTTCCAGAAAATTGAAAAAACCGAAAAATGTCAAGAGTAAAGTGCCATTTTCTGACATTAGATTTCGTTCTAAATGCTTAATCCCTATGTAGAAACGTTAGTTAAGCAAGAATATCGTATTTTTAAAAAAATCTAATGATAGGATTTTTCAGAAAATTGAAAAAACCGTAAAATGTCAAGAGTAAAGTGCCCTTATTTTAAACAATGTATCGTTCTAAATGCTTAATCCCTATGTAAAAAAGTTATTTAAGCAGGAATATGTTATTGAAAAAAATTAGAAAAATTTATTTTAGCCGTAAATCGAAAATAATGGATCGAGCGAATCGGTCGATTGCGCCGAGACGCGCTATGATGCAACAGACGAGCGATTGGAACGCCCGAATATTTTCAAAGTCCCAACGTACCGATCAAGAGTAAAGTACCATTTTCCTACATTAGATTTCGTTCTAAATGCTTAATCCCTATGTAAAAACGTTAGTTAAGCAAGAATATCGTATTTTTAAAAAAATCTAATGATAGGATTTCCCAGAAAATTGAAAAAACCGAAAAATGTCAAGAGTAAAGTGCCATTTTCTGACATTAGATTTCGTTCTAAATGCTTAATCCCTATGTAGAAACGTTAGTTAAGCAAGAATATCGTATTTTTAAAAAAATCTAATGATAGGATTTTTCAGAAAATTGAAAAAACCGTAAAATGTCAAGAGTAAAGTGCCCTTATTTTAAACAATGTATCGTTCTAAATGCTTAATCCCTATGTAAAAAAGTTATTTTAGCAGGAATATGTTATTGAAAAAAATTAGAAAAATTTATTTTAGCCGTAAATCGAAAATAATGGATCGAGCGAATTGGTCGATTGCGCCGAGACGCGCTATGATGCAACAGACGAGCGATTGGAACGCCCGAATATTTTCAAAGTCCCAACGTACCGATCAAGAGTAAAGTACCATTTTCCTACATTAGATTTCGTTCTAAATGCTTAATCCCTATGTAAAAACGTTAGTTAAGCAAGAATATCGTATTTTTAAAAAAATCTAATGATAGGATTTCCCAGAAAATTGAAAAAACCGAAAAATGTCAAGAGTAAAGTGCCATTTTCTGACATTAGATTTCGTTCTAAATGCTTAATCCCTATGTAGAAACGTTAGTTAAGCAAGAATATCGTATTTTTAAAAAAATCTAATGATAGGATTTTTCAGAAAATTGAAAAAACCGTAAAATGTCAAGAGTAAAGTGCCCTTATTTTAAACAATGTATCGTTCTAAATGCTTAATCCCTATGTAAAAAAGTTATTTAAGCAGGAATATGTTATTGAAAAAAATTAGAAAAATTTATTTTAGCCGTAAATCGAAAATAATGGATCGAGCGAATCGGTCGATTGCGCCGAGACGCGCTATGATGCAACAGACGAGCGATTGGAACGCCCGAATATTTTCAAAGTCCCAACGTACCGATCAAGAGTAAAGTACCATTTTCCTACATTAGATTTCGTTCTAAATGCTTAATCCCTATGTAAAAACGTTAGTTAAGCAAGAATATCGTATTTTTAAAAAAATCTAATGATAGGATTTCCCAGAAAATTGAAAAAACCGAAAAATGTCAAGAGTAAAGTGCCATTTTCTGACATTAGATTTCGTTCTAAATGCTTAATCCCTATGTAGAAACGTTAGTTAAGCAAGAATATCGTATTTTTAAAAAAATCTAATGATAGGATTTTTCAGAAAATTGAAAAAACCGTAAAATGTCAAGAGTAAAGTGCCCTTATTTTAAACAATGTATCGTTCTAAATGCTTAATCCCTATGTAAAAAAGTTATTTAAGCAGGAATATGTTATTGAAAAAAATTAGAAAAATTTATTTTAGCCGTAAATCGAAAATAATGGATCGAGCGAATCGGTCGATTGCGCCGAGACGCGCTATGATGCAACAGACGAGCGATTGGAACGCCCGAATATTTTCAAAGTCCCAACGTACCGATCAAGAGTAAAGTACCATTTTCCTACATTAGATTTCGTTCTAAATGCTTAATCCCTATGTAAAAACGTTAGTTAAGCAAGAATATCGTATTTTTAAAAAAATCTAATGATAGGATTTCCCAGAAAATTGAAAAAACCGAAAAATGTCAAGAGTAAAGTGCCATTTTCTGACATTAGATTTCGTTCTAAATGCTTAATCCCTATGTAGAAACGTTAGTTAAGCAAGAATATCGTATTTTTAAAAAAATCTAATGATAGGATTTTTCAGAAAATTGAAAAAACCGTAAAATGTCAAGAGTAAAGTGCCCTTATTTTAAACAATGTATCGTTCTAAATGCTTAATCCCTATGTAAAAAAGTTATTTAAGCAGGAATATGTTATTGAAAAAAATTAGAAAAATTTATTTTAGCCGTAAATCGAAAATAATGGATCGAGCGAATCGGTCGATTGCGCCGAGACGCGCTATGATGCAACAGACGAGCGATTGGAACCCCCGAATATTTTCAAAGTCCCAACGTACCGATCAAGAGTAAAGTACCATTTTCCTACATTAGATTTCGTTCTAAATGCTTAATCCCTATGTAAAAACGTTAGTTAAGCAAGAATATCGTATTTTTAAAAAAATCTAATGATAGGATTTTCCAGAAAATTGAAAAAACCGAAAAATGTCAAGAGTAAAGTGCCATTTTCTGACATTAGATTTCGTTCTAAATGCTTAATCCCTATGTAGAAACGTTAGTTAAGCAAGAATATCGTATTTTTAAAAAAATCTAATGATAGGATTTTTCAGAAAATTGAAAAAACCGTAAAATGTCAAGAGTAAAGTGCCCTTATTTTAAACAATGTATCGTTCTAAATGCTTAATCCCTATGTAAAAAAGTTATTTAAGCAGGAATATGTTATTGAAAAAAATTAGAAAAATTTATTTTAGCCGTAAATCGAAAATAATGGATCGAGCGAATCGGTCGATTGCGCCGAGACGCGCTATGATGCAACAGACGAGCGATTGGAACGCCCGAATATTTTCAAAGTCCCAACGTACCGATCAAGAGTAAAGTACCATTTTCCTACATTAGATTTCGTTCTAAATGCTTAATCCCTATGTAAAAACGTTAGTTAAGCAAGAATATCGTATTTTTAAAAAAATCTAATGATAGGATTTTCCAGAAAATTGAAAAAACCGAAAAATGTCAAGAGTAAAGTGCCATTTTCTGACATTAGATTTCGTTCTAAATGCTTAATCCCTATGTAGAAACGTTAGTTAAGCAAGAATATCGTATTTTTAAAAAAATCTAATGATAGGATTTTCCAGAAAATTGAAAAAACCGAAAAATGTCAAGAGTAAAGTGCCATTTTCTGACATTAGATTTCGTTCTAAATGCTTAATCCCTATGTAGAAACGTTAGTTAAGCAAGAATATCGTATTTTTAAAAAAATCTAATGATAGGATTTTTCAGAAAATTGAAAAAACCGTAAAATGTCAAGAGTAAAGTGCCCTTATTTTAAACAATGTATCGTTCTAAATGCTTAATCCCTATGTAAAAAAGTTATTTAAGCAGGAATATGTTATTGAAAAAAATTAGAAAAATTTATTTTAGCCGTAAATCGAAAATAATGGATCGAGCGAATCGGTCGATTGCGCCGAGACGCGCTATGATGCAACAGACGAGCGATTGGAACGCCCGAATATTTTCAAAGTCCCAACGTACCGATCAAGAGTAAAGTACCATTTTCCTACATTAGATTTCGTTCTAAATGCTTAATCCCTATGTAAAAACGTTAGTTAAGCAAGAATATCGTATTTTTAAAAAAATCTAATGATAGGATTTCCCAGAAAATTGAAAAAACCGAAAAATGTCAAGAGTAAAGTGCCATTTTCTGACATTAGATTTCGTTCTAAATGCTTAATCCCTATGTAGAAACGTTAGTTAAGCAAGAATATCGTATTTTTAAAAAAATCTAATGATAGGATTTTTCAGAAAATTGAAAAAACCGTAAAATGTCAAGAGTAAAGTGCCCTTATTTTAAACAATGTATCGTTCTAAATGCTTAATCCCTATGTAAAAAAGTTATTTTAGCAGGAATATGTTATTGAAAAAAATTAGAAAAATTTATTTTAGCCGTAAATCGAAAATAATGGATCGAGCGAATCGGTCGATTGCGCCGAGACGCGCTATGATGCAACAGACGAGCGATTGGAACGCCCGAATATTTTCAAAGTCCCAACGTACCGATCAAGAGTAAAGTACCATTTTCCTACATTAGATTTCGTTCTAAATGCTTAATCCCTATGTAAAAACGTTAGTTAAGCAAGAATATCGTATTTTTAAAAAAATCTAATGATAGGATTTCCCAGAAAATTGAAAAAACCGAAAAATGTCAAGAGTAAAGTGCCATTTTCTGACATTAGATTTCGTTCTAAATGCTTAATCCCTATGTAGAAACGTTAGTTAAGCAAGAATATCGTATTTTTAAAAAAATCTAATGATAGGATTTTTCAGAAAATTGAAAAAACCGTAAAATGTCAAGAGTAAAGTGCCCTTATTTTAAACAATGTATCGTTCTAAATGCTTAATCCCTATGTAAAAAAGTTATTTAAGCAGGAATATGTTATTGAAAAAAATTAGAAAAATTTATTTTAGCCGTAAATCGAAAATAATGGATCGAGCGAATCGGTCGATTGCGCCGAGACGCGCTATGATGCAACAGACGAGCGATTGGAACGCCCGAATATTTTCAAAGTCCCAACGTACCGATCAAGAGTAAAGTACCATTTTCCTACATTAGATTTCGTTCTAAATGCTTAATCCCTATGTAAAAACGTTAGTTAAGCAAGAATATCGTATTTTTAAAAAAATCTAATGATAGGATTTCCCAGAAAATTGAAAAAACCGAAAAATGTCAAGAGTAAAGTGCCATTTTCTGACATTAGATTTCGTTCTAAATGCTTAATCCCTATGTAGAAACGTTAGTTAAGCAAGAATATCGTATTTTTAAAAAAATCTAATGATAGGATTTTTCAGAAAATTGAAAAAACCGTAAAATGTCAAGAGTAAAGTGCCCTTATTTTAAACAATGTATCGTTCTAAATGCTTAATCCCTATGTAAAAAAGTTATTTAAGCAGGAATATGTTATTGAAAAAAATTAGAAAAATTTATTTTAGCCGTAAATCGAAAATAATGGATCGAGCGAATCGGTCGATTGCGCCGAGACGCGCTATGATGCAACAGACGAGCGATTGGAACCCCCGAATATTTTCAAAGTCCCAACGTACCGATCAAGAGTAAAGTACCATTTTCCTACATTAGATTTCGTTCTAAATGCTTAATCCCTATGTAAAAACGTTAGTTAAGCAAGAATATCGTATTTTTAAAAAAATCTAATGATAGGATTTTCCAGAAAATTGAAAAAACCGAAAAATGTCAAGAGTAAAGTGCCATTTTCTGACATTAGATTTCGTTCTAAATGCTTAATCCCTATGTAGAAACGTTAGTTAAGCAAGAATATCGTATTTTTAAAAAAATCTAATGATAGGATTTTTCAGAAAATTGAAAAAACCGTAAAATGTCAAGAGTAAAGTGCCCTTATTTTAAACAATGTATCGTTCTAAATGCTTAATCCCTATGTAAAAAAGTTATTTAAGCAGGAATATGTTATTGAAAAAAATTAGAAAAATTTATTTTAGCCGTAAATCGAAAATAATGGATCGAGCGAATCGGTCGATTGCGCCGAGACGCGCTATGATGCAACAGACGAGCGATTGGAACGCCCGAATATTTTCAAAGTCCCAACGTACCGATCAAGAGTAAAGTACCATTTTCCTACATTAGATTTCGTTCTAAATGCTTAATCCCTATGTAAAAACGTTAGTTAAGCAAGAATATCGTATTTTTAAAAAAATCTAATGATAGGATTTTCCAGAAAATTGAAAAAACCGAAAAATGTCAAGAGTAAAGTGCCATTTTCTGACATTAGATTTCGTTCTAAATGCTTAATCCCTATGTAGAAACGTTAGTTAAGCAAGAATATCGTATTTTTAAAAAAATCTAATGATAGGATTTTCCAGAAAATTGAAAAAACCGAAAAATGTCAAGAGTAAAGTGCCATTTTCTGACATTAGATTTCGTTCTAAATGCTTAATCCCTATGTAGAAACGTTAGTTAAGCAAGAATATCGTATTTTTAAAAAAATCTAATGATAGGATTTTCCAGAAAATTGAAAAAACCGAAAAATGTCAAGAGTAAAGTGCCATTTTCTGACATTAGATTTCGTTCTAAATGCTTAATCCCTATGTAGAAACGTTAGTTAAGCAAGAATATCGTATTTTTAAAAAAATCTAATGATAGGATTTTTCAGAAAATTGAAAAAACCGTAAAATGTCAAGAGTAAAGTGCCCTTATTTTAAACAATGTATCGTTCTAAATGCTTAATCCCTATGTAAAAAAGTTATTTAAGCAGGAATATGTTATTGAAAAAAATTAGAAAAATTTATTTTAGCCGTAAATCGAAAATAATGGATCGAGCGAATCGGTCGATTGCGCCGAGACGCGCTATGATGCAACAGACGAGCGATTGGAACGCCCGAATATTTTCAAAGTCCCAACGTACCGATCAAGAGTAAAGTACCATTTTCCTACATTAGATTTCGTTCTAAATGCTTAATCCCTATGTAAAAACGTTAGTTAAGCAAGAATATCGTATTTTTAAAAAAATCTAATGATAGGATTTCCCAGAAAATTGAAAAAACCGAAAAATGTCAAGAGTAAAGTGCCATTTTCTGACATTAGATTTCGTTCTAAATGCTTAATCCCTATGTAGAAACGTTAGTTAAGCAAGAATATCGTATTTTTAAAAAAATCTAATGATAGGATTTTTCAGAAAATTGAAAAAACCGTAAAATGTCAAGAGTAAAGTGCCCTTATTTTAAACAATGTATCGTTCTAAATGCTTAATCCCTATGTAAAAAAGTTATTTAAGCAGGAATATGTTATTGAAAAAAATTAGAAAAATTTATTTTAGCCGTAAATCGAAAATAATGGATCGAGCGAATCGGTCGATTGCGCCGAGACGCGCTATGATGCAACAGACGAGCGATTGGAACCCCCGAATATTTTCAAAGTCCCAACGTACCGATCAAGAGTAAAGTACCATTTTCCTACATTAGATTTCGTTCTAAATGCTTAATCCCTATGTAAAAACGTTAGTTAAGCAAGAATATCGTATTTTTAAAAAAATCTAATGATAGGATTTTCCAGAAAATTGAAAAAACCGAAAAATGTCAAGAGTAAAGTGCCATTTTCTGACATTAGATTTCGTTCTAAATGCTTAATCCCTATGTAGAAACGTTAGTTAAGCAAGAATATCGTATTTTTAAAAAAATCTAATGATAGGATTTTTCAGAAAATTGAAAAAACCGTAAAATGTCAAGAGTAAAGTGCCCTTATTTTAAACAATGTATCGTTCTAAATGCTTAATCCCTATGTAAAAAAGTTATTTAAGCAGGAATATGTTATTGAAAAAAATTAGAAAAATTTATTTTAGCCGTAAATCGAAAATAATGGATCGAGCGAATCGGTCGATTGCGCCGAGACGCGCTATGATGCAACAGACGAGCGATTGGAACGCCCGAATATTTTCAAAGTCCCAACGTACCGATCAAGAGTAAAGTACCATTTTCCTACATTAGATTTCGTTCTAAATGCTTAATCCCTATGTAAAAACGTTAGTTAAGCAAGAATATCGTATTTTTAAAAAAATCTAATGATAGGATTTCCCAGAAAATTGAAAAAACCGAAAAATGTCAAGAGTAAAGTGCCATTTTCTGACATTAGATTTCGTTCTAAATGCTTAATCCCTATGTAGAAACGTTAGTTAAGCAAGAATATCGTATTTTTAAAAAAATCTAATGATAGGATTTTTCGGAAAATTGAAAAAACCGTAAAATGTCAAGAGTAAAGTGCCCTTATTTTAAACAATGTATCGTTCTAAATGCTTAATCCCTATGTAAAAAAGTTATTTAAGCAGGAATATGTTATTGAAAAAAATTAGAAAAATTTATTTTAGCCGTAAATCGAAAATAATGGATCGAGCGAATCGGTCGATTGCGCCGAGACGCGCTATGATGCAACAGACGAGCGATTGGAACGCCCGAATATTTTCAAAGTCCCAACGTACCGATCAAGAGTAAAGTACCATTTTCCTACATTAGATTTCGTTCTAAATGCTTAATCCCTATGTAAAAACGTTAGTTAAGCAAGAATATCGTATTTTTAAAAAAATCTAATGATAGGATTTCCCAGAAAATTGAAAAAACCGAAAAATGTCAAGAGTAAAGTGCCATTTTCTGACATTAGATTTCGTTCTAAATGCTTAATCCCTATGTAGAAACGTTAGTTAAGCAAGAATATCGTATTTTTAAAAAAATCTAATGATAGGATTTTTCAGAAAATTGAAAAAACCGTAAAATGTCAAGAGTAAAGTGCCCTTATTTTAAACAATGTATCGTTCTAAATGCTTAATCCCTATGTAAAAAAGTTATTTAAGCAGGAATATGTTATTGAAAAAAATTAGAAAAATTTATTTTAGCCGTAAATCGAAAATAATGGATCGAGCGAATCGGTCGATTGCGCCGAGACGCGCTATGATGCAACAGACGAGCGATTGGAACCCCCGAATATTTTCAAAGTCCCAACGTACCGATCAAGAGTAAAGTACCATTTTCCTACATTAGATTTCGTTCTAAATGCTTAATCCCTATGTAAAAACGTTAGTTAAGCAAGAATATCGTATTTTTAAAAAAATCTAATGATAGGATTTTCCAGAAAATTGAAAAAACCGAAAAATGTCAAGAGTAAAGTGCCATTTTCTGACATTAGATTTCGTTCTAAATGCTTAATCCCTATGTAGAAACGTTAGTTAAGCAAGAATATCGTATTTTTAAAAAAATCTAATGATAGGATTTTTCAGAAAATTGAAAAAACCGTAAAATGTCAAGAGTAAAGTGCCCTTATTTTAAACAATGTATCGTTCTAAATGCTTAATCCCTATGTAAAAAAGTTATTTAAGCAGGAATATGTTATTGAAAAAAATTAGAAAAATTTATTTTAGCCGTAAATCGAAAATAATGGATCGAGCGAATCGGTCGATTGCGCCGAGACGCGCTATGATGCAACAGACGAGCGATTGGAACGCCCGAATATTTTCAAAGTCCCAACGTACCGATCAAGAGTAAAGTACCATTTTCCTACATTAGATTTCGTTCTAAATGCTTAATCCCTATGTAAAAACGTTAGTTAAGCAAGAATATCGTATTTTTAAAAAAATCTAATGATAGGATTTTCCAGAAAATTGAAAAAACCGAAAAATGTCAAGAGTAAAGTGCCATTTTCTGACATTAGATTTCGTTCTAAATGCTTAATCCCTATGTAGAAACGTTAGTTAAGCAAGAATATCGTATTTTTAAAAAAATCTAATGATAGGATTTTCCAGAAAATTGAAAAAACCGAAAAATGTCAAGAGTAAAGTGCCATTTTCTGACATTAGATTTCGTTCTAAATGCTTAATCCCTATGTAGAAACGTTAGTTAAGCAAGAATATCGTATTTTTAAAAAAATCTAATGATAGGATTTTTCAGAAAATTGAAAAAACCGTAAAATGTCAAGAGTAAAGTGCCCTTATTTTAAACAATGTATCGTTCTAAATGCTTAATCCCTATGTAAAAAAGTTATTTAAGCAGGAATATGTTATTGAAAAAAATTAGAAAAATTTATTTTAGCCGTAAATCGAAAATAATGGATCGAGCGAATCGGTCGATTGCGCCGAGACGCGCTATGATGCAACAGACGAGCGATTGGAACGCCCGAATATTTTCAAAGTCCCAACGTACCGATCAAGAGTAAAGTACCATTTTCCTACATTAGATTTCGTTCTAAATGCTTAATCCCTATGTAAAAACGTTAGTTAAGCAAGAATATCGTATTTTTAAAAAAATCTAATGATAGGATTTCCCAGAAAATTGAAAAAACCGAAAAATGTCAAGAGTAAAGTGCCATTTTCTGACATTAGATTTCGTTCTAAATGCTTAATCCCTATGTAGAAACGTTAGTTAAGCAAGAATATCGTATTTTTAAAAAAATCTAATGATAGGATTTTTCAGAAAATTGAAAAAACCGTAAAATGTCAAGAGTAAAGTGCCCTTATTTTAAACAATGTATCGTTCTAAATGCTTAATCCCTATGTAAAAAAGTTATTTTAGCAGGAATATGTTATTGAAAAAAATTAGAAAAATTTATTTTAGCCGTAAATCGAAAATAATGGATCGAGCGAATCGGTCGATTGCGCCGAGACGCGCTATGATGCAACAGACGAGCGATTGGAACGCCCGAATATTTTCAAAGTCCCAACGTACCGATCAAGAGTAAAGTACCATTTTCCTACATTAGATTTCGTTCTAAATGCTTAATCCCTATGTAAAAACGTTAGTTAAGCAAGAATATCGTATTTTTAAAAAAATCTAATGATAGGATTTCCCAGAAAATTGAAAAAACCGAAAAATGTCAAGAGTAAAGTGCCATTTTCTGACATTAGATTTCGTTCTAAATGCTTAATCCCTATGTAGAAACGTTAGTTAAGCAAGAATATCGTATTTTTAAAAAAATCTAATGATAGGATTTTTCAGAAAATTGAAAAAACCGTAAAATGTCAAGAGTAAAGTGCCCTTATTTTAAACAATGTATCGTTCTAAATGCTTAATCCCTATGTAAAAAAGTTATTTTAGCAGGAATATGTTATTGAAAAAAATTAGAAAAATTTATTTTAGCCGTAAATCGAAAATAATGGATCGAGCGAATCGGTCGATTGCGCCGAGACGCGCTATGATGCAACAGACGAGCGATTGGAACGCCCGAATATTTTCAAAGTCCCAACGTACCGATCAAGAGTAAAGTACCATTTTCCTACATTAGATTTCGTTCTAAATGCTTAATCCCTATGTAAAAACGTTAGTTAAGCAAGAATATCGTATTTTTAAAAAAATCTAATGATAGGATTTCCCAGAAAATTGAAAAAACCGAAAAATGTCAAGAGTAAAGTGCCATTTTCTGACATTAGATTTCGTTCTAAATGCTTAATCCCTATGTAGAAACGTTAGTTAAGCAAGAATATCGTATTTTTAAAAAAATCTAATGATAGGATTTTTCAGAAAATTGAAAAAACCGTAAAATGTCAAGAGTAAAGTGCCCTTATTTTAAACAATGTATCGTTCTAAATGCTTAATCCCTATGTAAAAAAGTTATTTAAGCAGGAATATGTTATTGAAAAAAATTAGAAAAATTTATTTTAGCCGTAAATCGAAAATAATGGATCGAGCGAATCGGTCGATTGCGCCGAGACGCGCTATGATGCAACAGACGAGCGATTGGAACCACCGAATATTTTCAAAGTCCCAACGTACCGATCAAGAGTAAAGTACCATTTTCCTACATTAGATTTCGTTCTAAATGCTTAATCCCTATGTAAAAACGTTAGTTAAGCAAGAATATCGTATTTTTAAAAAAATCTAATGATAGGATTTTCCAGAAAATTGAAAAAACCGAAAAATGTCAAGAGTAAAGTGCCATTTTCTGACATTAGATTTCGTTCTAAATGCTTAATCCCTATGTAGAAACGTTAGTTAAGCAAGAATATCGTATTTTTAAAAAAATCTAATGATAGGATTTTTCAGAAAATTGAAAAAACCGTAAAATGTCAAGAGTAAAGTGCCCTTATTTTAAACAATGTATCGTTCTAAATGCTTAATCCCTATGTAAAAAAGTTATTTTAGCAGGAATATGTTATTGAAAAAAATTAGAAAAATTTATTTTAGCCGTAAATCGAAAATAATGGGGACACCGGAGCTGTTCGAAGCGCCGAGCGCGCCGCGTACGCCCGAATATTTTCAAAGTCCCAACGTACCGATCAAGAGTAAAGTACCATTTTCCTACATTAGATTTCGTTCTAAATGCTTAATCCCTATGTAAAAACGTTAGTTAAGCAAGAATATCGTATTTTTAAAAAAATCTAATGATAGGATTTCCCAGAAAATTGAAAAAACCGAAAAATGTCAAGAGTAAAGTGCCATTTTCTGACATTAGATTTCGTTCTAAATGCTTAATCCCTATGTAGAAACGTTAGTTAAGCAAGAATATCGTATTTTTAAAAAAATCTAATGATAGGATTTTTCAGAAAATTGAAAAAACCGTAAAATGTCAAGAGTAAAGTGCCCTTATTTTAAACAATGTATCGTTCTAAATGCTTAATCCCTATGTAAAAAAGTTATTTTAGCAGGAATATGTTATTGAAAAAAATTAGAAAAATTTATTTTAGCCGTAAATCGAAAATAATGGATCGAGCGAATCGGTCGATTGCGCCGAGACGCGCTATGATGCAACAGACGAGCGATTGGAACGCCCGAATATTTTCAAAGTCCCAACGTACCGATCAAGAGTAAAGTACCATTTTCCTACATTAGATTTCGTTCTAAATGCTTAATCCCTATGTAAAAACGTTAGTTAAGCAAGAATATCGTATTTTTAAAAAAATCTAATGATAGGATTTCCCAGAAAATTGAAAAAACCGAAAAATGTCAAGAGTAAAGTGCCATTTTCTGACATTAGATTTCGTTCTAAATGCTTAATCCCTATGTAGAAACGTTAGTTAAGCAAGAATATCGTATTTTTAAAAAAATCTAATGATAGGATTTTTCAGAAAATTGAAAAAACCGTAAAATGTCAAGAGTAAAGTGCCCTTATTTTAAACAATGTATCGTTCTAAATGCTTAATCCCTATGTAAAAAAGTTATTTTAGCAGGAATATGTTATTGAAAAAAATTAGAAAAATTTATTTTAGCCGTAAATCGAAAATAATGGATCGAGCGAATCGGTCGATTGCGCCGAGACGCGCTATGATGCAACAGACGAGCGATTGGAACGCCCGAATATTTTCAAAGTCCCAACGTACCGATCAAGAGTAAAGTACCATTTTCCTACATTAGATTTCGTTCTAAATGCTTAATCCCTATGTAAAAACGTTAGTTAAGCAAGAATATCGTATTTTTAAAAAAATCTAATGATAGGATTTCCCAGAAAATTGAAAAAACCGAAAAATGTCAAGAGTAAAGTGCCATTTTCTGACATTAGATTTCGTTCTAAATGCTTAATCCCTATGTAGAAACGTTAGTTAAGCAAGAATATCGTATTTTTAAAAAAATCTAATGATAGGATTTTCCAGAAAATTGAAAAAACCGAAAAATGTCAAGAGTAAAGTGCCATTTTCTGACATTAGATTTCGTTCTAAATGCTTAATCCCTATGTAGAAACGTTAGTTAAGCAAGAATATCGTATTTTTAAAAAAATCTAATGATAGGATTTTTCAGAAAATTGAAAAAACCGTAAAATGTCAAGAGTAAAGTGCCCTTATTTTAAACATTATATCGTTCTAAATGCTTAATCCCTATGTAAAAAAGTTATCTAAGCAAGAATATGTTATTGAATAAAATGAGAAAAATTTATTTTAGCCGTAAATCGAAAATAATGGGTCGAGCGAATCGGTCGATTGCGCCGAGACGCGCTATGATGCAACAGACGAGCGATTGGAACGCCCGAATATTTTCAAAGTCCCACCGTACCGATCAAGAGTAAAGTACCATTTTCCTACATTAGATTTCGTTCTAAATGCTTAATCCCTATGTAGAAACGTTAGTTAAGCAAGAATATCGTATTTTTAAAAAAATCTAATGATAGGATTTTCCAGAAAATTGAAAAAACCGAAAAATGTCAAGAGTAAAGTGCCATTTTCTGACATTAGATTTCGTTCTAAATGCTTAATCCCTATGTAGAAACGTTAGTTAAGCAAGAATATCGTATTTTTAAAAAAATCTAATGATAGGATTTTTCAGAAAATTGAAAAAACCGTAAAATGTCAAGAGTAAAGTGCCCTTATTTTAAACAATGTATCGTTCTAAATGCTTAATCCCTATGTAAAAAAGTTATCTAAGCAAGAATATGTTATTGAAAAAAATTAGAAAAATTTATTTTAGCCGTAAATCGAAAAGAAGTCTGTTCGTTTCTCTGTCTCTCTCGCGCGATCGAACTATCGATGTTTCCCGACAAACTATTGGAAGTTTAATTAAACTTTATACATGAAATTACTCGTTTTGATCCCCGCTACACAGCCGTATACTTTTTATAATTTTGTGGAATCGGGAACCTTGAAATATTTATCATAACGCGGATCGACTGTCTCTGTCTCTTTCTAGATCGGAAGAATCGATGTTTCCCGGCAAACTATTGGGAGTTTAATTAAACTTTATACATGAAATTACTCGTTCTGATCCCCGCTACACAGCCGTAAACTTTTTATAAATTTGTGGAATCGGGAACCTCGAAATATTTATCATAACGCGGATCGACTGTCTCTGTCTCTTTCTAGATCGGAAGAATCGATGTTTCCCGGAAAACTATTGGGAGTTTAATTAAACTTTATACATGAAATTACTCGTTCTGATCCCCGCTACACAGCCGTATACTTTTTATAATTTTGTGGAATCGGGAACCTTGAAATATTTATCATAACGCGGATCGACTGTCTCTGTCTCTTTCTAGATCGGAAGAATCGATGTTTCCCGGCAAACTATTGGGAGTTTAATTAAACTTTATACATGAAATTACTCGTTCTGATCCCCGCTACACAGCCGTATACTTTTTATAATTTTGTGGAATCGGGAACCTCGAAATATTTATCATAACGCGGATCGACTGTCTCTGTCTCTTTCTAGATCGGAATAATCGATGTTTCCCGGCAAACTAATGGGATATTAATTAAACTTTATACACGAAATTACTCGTTTTGATCCCTGCTACACAGCCGTATACTTTTTATAATTTTGTGGAATCGGGAACCTCGAAATATTTATCATAACGCGGATCGACTGTCTCTGTCTCTTTCTAGATCGGAAGAATCGATGTTTCCCGGCAAACTATTGGGAGTTTAATTAAACTTTATACATGAAATTACTCGTTTTGATCCCCGCTACACAGCCGTATACTTTTTATAATTTTGTGGAATCGGGAACCTTGAAATATTTAACATAACGCGGATCGACTGTCTCTGTCTCTTTCTAGATCGGAATAATCGATGTTTCCCGGCAAACTAATGGGATATTAATTAAACTTTATACACGAAATTACTCGTTTTGATCCCTGCTACACAGCCGTATACTTTTTATAATTTTGTGGAATCGGGAACCTTGCAATATTTAACATAACGCGGATCGACTGTCTCTGTCTCTTTCTAGATCGGAAGAATCGATGTTTCCCGGCAAACTATTGGGAGTTTAATTAAACTTTATACATGAAATTACTCGTTTTGATCCCCGCTACACAGCCGTATACTTTTTATAATTTTGTGGAATCGGGAACCTCGAAATATTTATCATAACGCGGATCGACTGTCTCTGTCTCTTTCTAGATCGGAAGAATCGATGTTTCCCGGCAAACTATTGGGAGTTTAATTAAACTTTATACATGAAATTACTCGTTCTGATCCCCGCTACACAGCCGTATACTTTTTATAATTTTGTGGAATCGGGAACCTCGAAATATTTATCATAACGCGGATCGACTGTCTCTGTCTCTTTCTAGATCGGAAGAATCGATGTTTCCCGGCAAACTATTGGGAGTTTAATTAAACTTTATACATGAAATTACTCGTTCTGATCCCCGCTACACAGCCGTATACTTTTTATAATTTTGTGGAATCGGGAACCTCGAAATATTTATCATAACGCGGATCGACTGTCTCTGTCTCTTTCTAGATCGGAAGAATCGATGTTTCCCGGCAAACTATTGGGAGTTTAATTAAACTTTATACATGAAATTACTCGTTCTGATCCCCGCTACACAGCCGTATACTTTTTATAATTTTGTGGAATCGGGAACCTCGAAATATTTATCATAACGCGGATCGACTGTCTCTGTCTCTTTCTAGATCGGAAGAATCGATGTTTCCCGGCAAACTATTGGGAGTTTAATTAAACTTTATACATGAAATTACTCGTTTTGATCCCCGCTACACAGCCGTATACTTTTTATAATTTTGTGGAATCGGGAACCTTGAAATATTTAACATAACGCGGATCGACTGTCTCTGTCTCTTTCTAGATCGGAATAATCGATGTTTCCCGGCAAACTAATGGGATATTAATTAAACTTTATACACGAAATTACTCGTTTTGATCCCTGCTACACAGCCGTATACTTTTTATAATTTTGTGGAATCGGGAACCTTGCAATATTTAACATAACGCGGATCGACTGTCTCTGTCTCTTTCTAGATCGGAATAATCGATGTTTCCCGGCAAAGTAATGGGAGTTTAATTAAACTTTATGCATCAAATCATTCAGTTTGACTCCTGCAACACAACCAAACACTCTCTGTAATTTTCTGAACTGAAAAACCACTGAAATTGCGCTCGAAATGCGGAGCGACGGGTCGGCGCGTCTGCACTGTGCGACAGCTAGTCAAAACGTCCGAACAGCGTATTGTTTTCGATCTCTTGGTATAATATTCGTATTCCTTGCTGTGTATAGCTTCCGATCGATTATTGCAATGGTCAAAGTTCCAGCGGCGTAATGCT
>NW_027476163.1:617500-632500 GCF_051020955.1 Megalopta genalis
TTTTCAGAAAATTGAAAAAACCGTAAAATGTCAAGAGTAAAGTGCCCTTATTTTAAACAATGTATCGTTCTAAATGCTTAATCCCTATGTAAAAAAGTTATTTTAGCAGGAATATGTTATTGAAAAAAATTAGAAAAATTTATTTTAGCCGTAAATCGAAAATAATGGGGACACCGGAGCTGTTCGAAGCGCCGAGCGCGCCGCGTACGCCCGAATATTTTCAAAGTCCCAACGTACCGATCAAGAGTAAAGTACCATTTTCCTACATTAGATTTCGTTCTAAATGCTTAATCCCTATGTAAAAACGTTAGTTAAGCAAGAATATCGTATTTTTAAAAAAATCTAATGATAGGATTTTCCAGAAAATTGAAAAAACCGAAAAATGTCAAGAGTAAAGTGCCATTTTCTGACATTAGATTTCGTTCTAAATGCTTAATCCCTATGTAGAAACGTTAGTTAAGCAAGAATATCGTATTTTTAAAAAAATCTAATGATAGGATTTTTCAGAAAATTGAAAAAACCGTAAAATGTCAAGAGTAAAGTGCCCTTATTTTAAACAATGTATCGTTCTAAATGCTTAATCCCTATGTAAAAAAGTTATTTAAGCAGGAATATGTTATTGAAAAAAATTAGAAAAATTTATTTTAGCCGTAAATCGAAAATAATGGATCGAGCGAATCGGTCGATTGCGCCGAGACGCGCTATGATGCAACAGACGAGCGATTGGAACGCCCGAATATTTTCAAAGTCCCAACGTACCGATCAAGAGTAAAGTACCATTTTCCTACATTAGATTTCGTTCTAAATGCTTAATCCCTATGTAAAAACGTTAGTTAAGCAAGAATATCGTATTTTTAAAAAAATCTAATGATAGGATTTTCCAGAAAATTGAAAAAACCGAAAAATGTCAAGAGTAAAGTGCCATTTTCTGACATTAGATTTCGTTCTAAATGCTTAATCCCTATGTAGAAACGTTAGTTAAGCAAGAATATCGTATTTTTAAAAAAATCTAATGATAGGATTTTCCAGAAAATTGAAAAAACCGAAAAATGTCAAGAGTAAAGTGCCATTTTCTGACATTAGATTTCGTTCTAAATGCTTAATCCCTATGTAGAAACGTTAGTTAAGCAAGAATATCGTATTTTTAAAAAAATCTAATGATAGGATTTTTCAGAAAATTGAAAAAACCGTAAAATGTCAAGAGTAAAGTGCCCTTATTTTAAACAATGTATCGTTCTAAATGCTTAATCCCTATGTAAAAAAGTTATTTAAGCAGGAATATGTTATTGAAAAAAATTAGAAAAATTTATTTTAGCCGTAAATCGAAAATAATGGATCGAGCGAATCGGTCGATTGCGCCGAGACGCGCTATGATGCAACAGACGAGCGATTGGAACGCCCGAATATTTTCAAAGTCCCAACGTACCGATCAAGAGTAAAGTACCATTTTCCTACATTAGATTTCGTTCTAAATGCTTAATCCCTATGTAAAAACGTTAGTTAAGCAAGAATATCGTATTTTTAAAAAAATCTAATGATAGGATTTCCCAGAAAATTGAAAAAACCGAAAAATGTCAAGAGTAAAGTGCCATTTTCTGACATTAGATTTCGTTCTAAATGCTTAATCCCTATGTAGAAACGTTAGTTAAGCAAGAATATCGTATTTTTAAAAAAATCTAATGATAGGATTTTTCAGAAAATTGAAAAAACCGTAAAATGTCAAGAGTAAAGTGCCCTTATTTTAAACAATGTATCGTTCTAAATGCTTAATCCCTATGTAAAAAAGTTATTTTAGCAGGAATATGTTATTGAAAAAAATTAGAAAAATTTATTTTAGCCGTAAATCGAAAATAATGGATCGAGCGAATCGGTCGATTGCGCCGAGACGCGCTATGATGCAACAGACGAGCGATTGGAACGCCCGAATATTTTCAAAGTCCCAACGTACCGATCAAGAGTAAAGTACCATTTTCCTACATTAGATTTCGTTCTAAATGCTTAATCCCTATGTAAAAACGTTAGTTAAGCAAGAATATCGTATTTTTAAAAAAATCTAATGATAGGATTTCCCAGAAAATTGAAAAAACCGAAAAATGTCAAGAGTAAAGTGCCATTTTCTGACATTAGATTTCGTTCTAAATGCTTAATCCCTATGTAGAAACGTTAGTTAAGCAAGAATATCGTATTTTTAAAAAAATCTAATGATAGGATTTTTCAGAAAATTGAAAAAACCGTAAAATGTCAAGAGTAAAGTGCCCTTATTTTAAACAATGTATCGTTCTAAATGCTTAATCCCTATGTAAAAAAGTTATTTAAGCAGGAATATGTTATTGAAAAAAATTAGAAAAATTTATTTTAGCCGTAAATCGAAAATAATGGATCGAGCGAATCGGTCGATTGCGCCGAGACGCGCTATGATGCAACAGACGAGCGATTGGAACGCCCGAATATTTTCAAAGTCCCAACGTACCGATCAAGAGTAAAGTACCATTTTCCTACATTAGATTTCGTTCTAAATGCTTAATCCCTATGTAAAAACGTTAGTTAAGCAAGAATATCGTATTTTTAAAAAAATCTAATGATAGGATTTCCCAGAAAATTGAAAAAACCGAAAAATGTCAAGAGTAAAGTGCCATTTTCTGACATTAGATTTCGTTCTAAATGCTTAATCCCTATGTAGAAACGTTAGTTAAGCAAGAATATCGTATTTTTAAAAAAATCTAATGATAGGATTTTTCAGAAAATTGAAAAAACCGTAAAATGTCAAGAGTAAAGTGCCCTTATTTTAAACAATGTATCGTTCTAAATGCTTAATCCCTATGTAAAAAAGTTATTTAAGCAGGAATATGTTATTGAAAAAAATTAGAAAAATTTATTTTAGCCGTAAATCGAAAATAATGGATCGAGCGAATCGGTCGATTGCGCCGAGACGCGCTATGATGCAACAGACGAGCGATTGGAACCCCCGAATATTTTCAAAGTCCCAACGTACCGATCAAGAGTAAAGTACCATTTTCCTACATTAGATTTCGTTCTAAATGCTTAATCCCTATGTAAAAACGTTAGTTAAGCAAGAATATCGTATTTTTAAAAAAATCTAATGATAGGATTTTCCAGAAAATTGAAAAAACCGAAAAATGTCAAGAGTAAAGTGCCATTTTCTGACATTAGATTTCGTTCTAAATGCTTAATCCCTATGTAGAAACGTTAGTTAAGCAAGAATATCGTATTTTTAAAAAAATCTAATGATAGGATTTTTCAGAAAATTGAAAAAACCGTAAAATGTCAAGAGTAAAGTGCCCTTATTTTAAACAATGTATCGTTCTAAATGCTTAATCCCTATGTAAAAAAGTTATTTAAGCAGGAATATGTTATTGAAAAAAATTAGAAAAATTTATTTTAGCCGTAAATCGAAAATAATGGATCGAGCGAATCGGTCGATTGCGCCGAGACGCGCTATGATGCAACAGACGAGCGATTGGAACGCCCGAATATTTTCAAAGTCCCAACGTACCGATCAAGAGTAAAGTACCATTTTCCTACATTAGATTTCGTTCTAAATGCTTAATCCCTATGTAAAAACGTTAGTTAAGCAAGAATATCGTATTTTTAAAAAAATCTAATGATAGGATTTTCCAGAAAATTGAAAAAACCGAAAAATGTCAAGAGTAAAGTGCCATTTTCTGACATTAGATTTCGTTCTAAATGCTTAATCCCTATGTAGAAACGTTAGTTAAGCAAGAATATCGTATTTTTAAAAAAATCTAATGATAGGATTTTCCAGAAAATTGAAAAAACCGAAAAATGTCAAGAGTAAAGTGCCATTTTCTGACATTAGATTTCGTTCTAAATGCTTAATCCCTATGTAGAAACGTTAGTTAAGCAAGAATATCGTATTTTTAAAAAAATCTAATGATAGGATTTTCCAGAAAATTGAAAAAACCGAAAAATGTCAAGAGTAAAGTGCCATTTTCTGACATTAGATTTCGTTCTAAATGCTTAATCCCTATGTAGAAACGTTAGTTAAGCAAGAATATCGTATTTTTAAAAAAATCTAATGATAGGATTTTTCAGAAAATTGAAAAAACCGTAAAATGTCAAGAGTAAAGTGCCCTTATTTTAAACAATGTATCGTTCTAAATGCTTAATCCCTATGTAAAAAAGTTATTTAAGCAGGAATATGTTATTGAAAAAAATTAGAAAAATTTATTTTAGCCGTAAATCGAAAATAATGGATCGAGCGAATCGGTCGATTGCGCCGAGACGCGCTATGATGCAACAGACGAGCGATTGGAACGCCCGAATATTTTCAAAGTCCCAACGTACCGATCAAGAGTAAAGTACCATTTTCCTACATTAGATTTCGTTCTAAATGCTTAATCCCTATGTAAAAACGTTAGTTAAGCAAGAATATCGTATTTTTAAAAAAATCTAATGATAGGATTTCCCAGAAAATTGAAAAAACCGAAAAATGTCAAGAGTAAAGTGCCATTTTCTGACATTAGATTTCGTTCTAAATGCTTAATCCCTATGTAGAAACGTTAGTTAAGCAAGAATATCGTATTTTTAAAAAAATCTAATGATAGGATTTTTCAGAAAATTGAAAAAACCGTAAAATGTCAAGAGTAAAGTGCCCTTATTTTAAACAATGTATCGTTCTAAATGCTTAATCCCTATGTAAAAAAGTTATTTAAGCAGGAATATGTTATTGAAAAAAATTAGAAAAATTTATTTTAGCCGTAAATCGAAAATAATGGATCGAGCGAATCGGTCGATTGCGCCGAGACGCGCTATGATGCAACAGACGAGCGATTGGAACGCCCGAATATTTTCAAAGTCCCAACGTACCGATCAAGAGTAAAGTACCATTTTCCTACATTAGATTTCGTTCTAAATGCTTAATCCCTATGTAAAAACGTTAGTTAAGCAAGAATATCGTATTTTTAAAAAAATCTAATGATAGGATTTTCCAGAAAATTGAAAAAACCGAAAAATGTCAAGAGTAAAGTGCCATTTTCTGACATTAGATTTCGTTCTAAATGCTTAATCCCTATGTAGAAACGTTAGTTAAGCAAGAATATCGTATTTTTAAAAAAATCTAATGATAGGATTTTTCAGAAAATTGAAAAAACCGTAAAATGTCAAGAGTAAAGTGCCCTTATTTTAAACAATGTATCGTTCTAAATGCTTAATCCCTATGTAAAAAAGTTATTTAAGCAGGAATATGTTATTGAAAAAAATTAGAAAAATTTATTTTAGCCGTAAATCGAAAATAATGGATCGAGCGAATCGGTCGATTGCGCCGAGACGCGCTATGATGCAACAGACGAGCGATTGGAACGCCCGAATATTTTCAAAGTCCCAACGTACCGATCAAGAGTAAAGTACCATTTTCCTACATTAGATTTCGTTCTAAATGCTTAATCCCTATGTAAAAACGTTAGTTAAGCAAGAATATCGTATTTTTAAAAAAATCTAATGATAGGATTTCCCAGAAAATTGAAAAAACCGAAAAATGTCAAGAGTAAAGTGCCATTTTCTGACATTAGATTTCGTTCTAAATGCTTAATCCCTATGTAGAAACGTTAGTTAAGCAAGAATATCGTATTTTTAAAAAAATCTAATGATAGGATTTTTCGGAAAATTGAAAAAACCGTAAAATGTCAAGAGTAAAGTGCCCTTATTTTAAACAATGTATCGTTCTAAATGCTTAATCCCTATGTAAAAAAGTTATTTAAGCAGGAATATGTTATTGAAAAAAATTAGAAAAATTTATTTTAGCCGTAAATCGAAAATAATGGATCGAGCGAATCGGTCGATTGCGCCGAGACGCGCTATGATGCAACAGACGAGCGATTGGAACGCCCGAATATTTTCAAAGTCCCAACGTACCGATCAAGAGTAAAGTACCATTTTCCTACATTAGATTTCGTTCTAAATGCTTAATCCCTATGTAAAAACGTTAGTTAAGCAAGAATATCGTATTTTTAAAAAAATCTAATGATAGGATTTCCCAGAAAATTGAAAAAACCGAAAAATGTCAAGAGTAAAGTGCCATTTTCTGACATTAGATTTCGTTCTAAATGCTTAATCCCTATGTAGAAACGTTAGTTAAGCAAGAATATCGTATTTTTAAAAAAATCTAATGATAGGATTTTTCAGAAAATTGAAAAAACCGTAAAATGTCAAGAGTAAAGTGCCCTTATTTTAAACAATGTATCGTTCTAAATGCTTAATCCCTATGTAAAAAAGTTATTTAAGCAGGAATATGTTATTGAAAAAAATTAGAAAAATTTATTTTAGCCGTAAATCGAAAATAATGGATCGAGCGAATCGGTCGATTGCGCCGAGACGCGCTATGATGCAACAGACGAGCGATTGGAACCCCCGAATATTTTCAAAGTCCCAACGTACCGATCAAGAGTAAAGTACCATTTTCCTACATTAGATTTCGTTCTAAATGCTTAATCCCTATGTAAAAACGTTAGTTAAGCAAGAATATCGTATTTTTAAAAAAATCTAATGATAGGATTTTCCAGAAAATTGAAAAAACCGAAAAATGTCAAGAGTAAAGTGCCATTTTCTGACATTAGATTTCGTTCTAAATGCTTAATCCCTATGTAGAAACGTTAGTTAAGCAAGAATATCGTATTTTTAAAAAAATCTAATGATAGGATTTTTCAGAAAATTGAAAAAACCGTAAAATGTCAAGAGTAAAGTGCCCTTATTTTAAACAATGTATCGTTCTAAATGCTTAATCCCTATGTAAAAAAGTTATTTAAGCAGGAATATGTTATTGAAAAAAATTAGAAAAATTTATTTTAGCCGTAAATCGAAAATAATGGATCGAGCGAATCGGTCGATTGCGCCGAGACGCGCTATGATGCAACAGACGAGCGATTGGAACGCCCGAATATTTTCAAAGTCCCAACGTACCGATCAAGAGTAAAGTACCATTTTCCTACATTAGATTTCGTTCTAAATGCTTAATCCCTATGTAAAAACGTTAGTTAAGCAAGAATATCGTATTTTTAAAAAAATCTAATGATAGGATTTTCCAGAAAATTGAAAAAACCGAAAAATGTCAAGAGTAAAGTGCCATTTTCTGACATTAGATTTCGTTCTAAATGCTTAATCCCTATGTAGAAACGTTAGTTAAGCAAGAATATCGTATTTTTAAAAAAATCTAATGATAGGATTTTCCAGAAAATTGAAAAAACCGAAAAATGTCAAGAGTAAAGTGCCATTTTCTGACATTAGATTTCGTTCTAAATGCTTAATCCCTATGTAGAAACGTTAGTTAAGCAAGAATATCGTATTTTTAAAAAAATCTAATGATAGGATTTTTCAGAAAATTGAAAAAACCGTAAAATGTCAAGAGTAAAGTGCCCTTATTTTAAACAATGTATCGTTCTAAATGCTTAATCCCTATGTAAAAAAGTTATTTAAGCAGGAATATGTTATTGAAAAAAATTAGAAAAATTTATTTTAGCCGTAAATCGAAAATAATGGATCGAGCGAATCGGTCGATTGCGCCGAGACGCGCTATGATGCAACAGACGAGCGATTGGAACGCCCGAATATTTTCAAAGTCCCAACGTACCGATCAAGAGTAAAGTACCATTTTCCTACATTAGATTTCGTTCTAAATGCTTAATCCCTATGTAAAAACGTTAGTTAAGCAAGAATATCGTATTTTTAAAAAAATCTAATGATAGGATTTCCCAGAAAATTGAAAAAACCGAAAAATGTCAAGAGTAAAGTGCCATTTTCTGACATTAGATTTCGTTCTAAATGCTTAATCCCTATGTAGAAACGTTAGTTAAGCAAGAATATCGTATTTTTAAAAAAATCTAATGATAGGATTTTTCAGAAAATTGAAAAAACCGTAAAATGTCAAGAGTAAAGTGCCCTTATTTTAAACAATGTATCGTTCTAAATGCTTAATCCCTATGTAAAAAAGTTATTTTAGCAGGAATATGTTATTGAAAAAAATTAGAAAAATTTATTTTAGCCGTAAATCGAAAATAATGGATCGAGCGAATCGGTCGATTGCGCCGAGACGCGCTATGATGCAACAGACGAGCGATTGGAACGCCCGAATATTTTCAAAGTCCCAACGTACCGATCAAGAGTAAAGTACCATTTTCCTACATTAGATTTCGTTCTAAATGCTTAATCCCTATGTAAAAACGTTAGTTAAGCAAGAATATCGTATTTTTAAAAAAATCTAATGATAGGATTTCCCAGAAAATTGAAAAAACCGAAAAATGTCAAGAGTAAAGTGCCATTTTCTGACATTAGATTTCGTTCTAAATGCTTAATCCCTATGTAGAAACGTTAGTTAAGCAAGAATATCGTATTTTTAAAAAAATCTAATGATAGGATTTTTCAGAAAATTGAAAAAACCGTAAAATGTCAAGAGTAAAGTGCCCTTATTTTAAACAATGTATCGTTCTAAATGCTTAATCCCTATGTAAAAAAGTTATTTTAGCAGGAATATGTTATTGAAAAAAATTAGAAAAATTTATTTTAGCCGTAAATCGAAAATAATGGATCGAGCGAATCGGTCGATTGCGCCGAGACGCGCTATGATGCAACAGACGAGCGATTGGAACGCCCGAATATTTTCAAAGTCCCAACGTACCGATCAAGAGTAAAGTACCATTTTCCTACATTAGATTTCGTTCTAAATGCTTAATCCCTATGTAAAAACGTTAGTTAAGCAAGAATATCGTATTTTTAAAAAAATCTAATGATAGGATTTCCCAGAAAATTGAAAAAACCGAAAAATGTCAAGAGTAAAGTGCCATTTTCTGACATTAGATTTCGTTCTAAATGCTTAATCCCTATGTAGAAACGTTAGTTAAGCAAGAATATCGTATTTTTAAAAAAATCTAATGATAGGATTTTTCAGAAAATTGAAAAAACCGTAAAATGTCAAGAGTAAAGTGCCCTTATTTTAAACAATGTATCGTTCTAAATGCTTAATCCCTATGTAAAAAAGTTATTTAAGCAGGAATATGTTATTGAAAAAAATTAGAAAAATTTATTTTAGCCGTAAATCGAAAATAATGGATCGAGCGAATCGGTCGATTGCGCCGAGACGCGCTATGATGCAACAGACGAGCGATTGGAACCACCGAATATTTTCAAAGTCCCAACGTACCGATCAAGAGTAAAGTACCATTTTCCTACATTAGATTTCGTTCTAAATGCTTAATCCCTATGTAAAAACGTTAGTTAAGCAAGAATATCGTATTTTTAAAAAAATCTAATGATAGGATTTTCCAGAAAATTGAAAAAACCGAAAAATGTCAAGAGTAAAGTGCCATTTTCTGACATTAGATTTCGTTCTAAATGCTTAATCCCTATGTAGAAACGTTAGTTAAGCAAGAATATCGTATTTTTAAAAAAATCTAATGATAGGATTTTTCAGAAAATTGAAAAAACCGTAAAATGTCAAGAGTAAAGTGCCCTTATTTTAAACAATGTATCGTTCTAAATGCTTAATCCCTATGTAAAAAAGTTATTTTAGCAGGAATATGTTATTGAAAAAAATTAGAAAAATTTATTTTAGCCGTAAATCGAAAATAATGGGGACACCGGAGCTGTTCGAAGCGCCGAGCGCGCCGCGTACGCCCGAATATTTTCAAAGTCCCAACGTACCGATCAAGAGTAAAGTACCATTTTCCTACATTAGATTTCGTTCTAAATGCTTAATCCCTATGTAAAAACGTTAGTTAAGCAAGAATATCGTATTTTTAAAAAAATCTAATGATAGGATTTCCCAGAAAATTGAAAAAACCGAAAAATGTCAAGAGTAAAGTGCCATTTTCTGACATTAGATTTCGTTCTAAATGCTTAATCCCTATGTAGAAACGTTAGTTAAGCAAGAATATCGTATTTTTAAAAAAATCTAATGATAGGATTTTTCAGAAAATTGAAAAAACCGTAAAATGTCAAGAGTAAAGTGCCCTTATTTTAAACAATGTATCGTTCTAAATGCTTAATCCCTATGTAAAAAAGTTATTTTAGCAGGAATATGTTATTGAAAAAAATTAGAAAAATTTATTTTAGCCGTAAATCGAAAATAATGGATCGAGCGAATCGGTCGATTGCGCCGAGACGCGCTATGATGCAACAGACGAGCGATTGGAACGCCCGAATATTTTCAAAGTCCCAACGTACCGATCAAGAGTAAAGTACCATTTTCCTACATTAGATTTCGTTCTAAATGCTTAATCCCTATGTAAAAACGTTAGTTAAGCAAGAATATCGTATTTTTAAAAAAATCTAATGATAGGATTTCCCAGAAAATTGAAAAAACCGAAAAATGTCAAGAGTAAAGTGCCATTTTCTGACATTAGATTTCGTTCTAAATGCTTAATCCCTATGTAGAAACGTTAGTTAAGCAAGAATATCGTATTTTTAAAAAAATCTAATGATAGGATTTTTCAGAAAATTGAAAAAACCGTAAAATGTCAAGAGTAAAGTGCCCTTATTTTAAACAATGTATCGTTCTAAATGCTTAATCCCTATGTAAAAAAGTTATTTTAGCAGGAATATGTTATTGAAAAAAATTAGAAAAATTTATTTTAGCCGTAAATCGAAAATAATGGATCGAGCGAATCGGTCGATTGCGCCGAGACGCGCTATGATGCAACAGACGAGCGATTGGAACGCCCGAATATTTTCAAAGTCCCAACGTACCGATCAAGAGTAAAGTACCATTTTCCTACATTAGATTTCGTTCTAAATGCTTAATCCCTATGTAAAAACGTTAGTTAAGCAAGAATATCGTATTTTTAAAAAAATCTAATGATAGGATTTCCCAGAAAATTGAAAAAACCGAAAAATGTCAAGAGTAAAGTGCCATTTTCTGACATTAGATTTCGTTCTAAATGCTTAATCCCTATGTAGAAACGTTAGTTAAGCAAGAATATCGTATTTTTAAAAAAATCTAATGATAGGATTTTCCAGAAAATTGAAAAAACCGAAAAATGTCAAGAGTAAAGTGCCATTTTCTGACATTAGATTTCGTTCTAAATGCTTAATCCCTATGTAGAAACGTTAGTTAAGCAAGAATATCGTATTTTTAAAAAAATCTAATGATAGGATTTTTCAGAAAATTGAAAAAACCGTAAAATGTCAAGAGTAAAGTGCCCTTATTTTAAACATTATATCGTTCTAAATGCTTAATCCCTATGTAAAAAAGTTATCTAAGCAAGAATATGTTATTGAATAAAATGAGAAAAATTTATTTTAGCCGTAAATCGAAAATAATGGGTCGAGCGAATCGGTCGATTGCGCCGAGACGCGCTATGATGCAACAGACGAGCGATTGGAACGCCCGAATATTTTCAAAGTCCCACCGTACCGATCAAGAGTAAAGTACCATTTTCCTACATTAGATTTCGTTCTAAATGCTTAATCCCTATGTAGAAACGTTAGTTAAGCAAGAATATCGTATTTTTAAAAAAATCTAATGATAGGATTTTCCAGAAAATTGAAAAAACCGAAAAATGTCAAGAGTAAAGTGCCATTTTCTGACATTAGATTTCGTTCTAAATGCTTAATCCCTATGTAGAAACGTTAGTTAAGCAAGAATATCGTATTTTTAAAAAAATCTAATGATAGGATTTTTCAGAAAATTGAAAAAACCGTAAAATGTCAAGAGTAAAGTGCCCTTATTTTAAACAATGTATCGTTCTAAATGCTTAATCCCTATGTAAAAAAGTTATCTAAGCAAGAATATGTTATTGAAAAAAATTAGAAAAATTTATTTTAGCCGTAAATCGAAAAGAAGTCTGTTCGTTTCTCTGTCTCTCTCGCGCGATCGAACTATCGATGTTTCCCGACAAACTATTGGAAGTTTAATTAAACTTTATACATGAAATTACTCGTTTTGATCCCCGCTACACAGCCGTATACTTTTTATAATTTTGTGGAATCGGGAACCTTGAAATATTTATCATAACGCGGATCGACTGTCTCTGTCTCTTTCTAGATCGGAAGAATCGATGTTTCCCGGCAAACTATTGGGAGTTTAATTAAACTTTATACATGAAATTACTCGTTCTGATCCCCGCTACACAGCCGTAAACTTTTTATAAATTTGTGGAATCGGGAACCTCGAAATATTTATCATAACGCGGATCGACTGTCTCTGTCTCTTTCTAGATCGGAAGAATCGATGTTTCCCGGAAAACTATTGGGAGTTTAATTAAACTTTATACATGAAATTACTCGTTCTGATCCCCGCTACACAGCCGTATACTTTTTATAATTTTGTGGAATCGGGAACCTTGAAATATTTATCATAACGCGGATCGACTGTCTCTGTCTCTTTCTAGATCGGAAGAATCGATGTTTCCCGGCAAACTATTGGGAGTTTAATTAAACTTTATACATGAAATTACTCGTTCTGATCCCCGCTACACAGCCGTATACTTTTTATAATTTTGTGGAATCGGGAACCTCGAAATATTTATCATAACGCGGATCGACTGTCTCTGTCTCTTTCTAGATCGGAATAATCGATGTTTCCCGGCAAACTAATGGGATATTAATTAAACTTTATACACGAAATTACTCGTTTTGATCCCTGCTACACAGCCGTATACTTTTTATAATTTTGTGGAATCGGGAACCTCGAAATATTTATCATAACGCGGATCGACTGTCTCTGTCTCTTTCTAGATCGGAAGAATCGATGTTTCCCGGCAAACTATTGGGAGTTTAATTAAACTTTATACATGAAATTACTCGTTTTGATCCCCGCTACACAGCCGTATACTTTTTATAATTTTGTGGAATCGGGAACCTTGAAATATTTAACATAACGCGGATCGACTGTCTCTGTCTCTTTCTAGATCGGAATAATCGATGTTTCCCGGCAAACTAATGGGATATTAATTAAACTTTATACACGAAATTACTCGTTTTGATCCCTGCTACACAGCCGTATACTTTTTATAATTTTGTGGAATCGGGAACCTTGCAATATTTAACATAACGCGGATCGACTGTCTCTGTCTCTTTCTAGATCGGAAGAATCGATGTTTCCCGGCAAACTATTGGGAGTTTAATTAAACTTTATACATGAAATTACTCGTTTTGATCCCCGCTACACAGCCGTATACTTTTTATAATTTTGTGGAATCGGGAACCTCGAAATATTTATCATAACGCGGATCGACTGTCTCTGTCTCTTTCTAGATCGGAAGAATCGATGTTTCCCGGCAAACTATTGGGAGTTTAATTAAACTTTATACATGAAATTACTCGTTCTGATCCCCGCTACACAGCCGTATACTTTTTATAATTTTGTGGAATCGGGAACCTCGAAATATTTATCATAACGCGGATCGACTGTCTCTGTCTCTTTCTAGATCGGAAGAATCGATGTTTCCCGGCAAACTATTGGGAGTTTAATTAAACTTTATACATGAAATTACTCGTTCTGATCCCCGCTACACAGCCGTATACTTTTTATAATTTTGTGGAATCGGGAACCTCGAAATATTTATCATAACGCGGATCGACTGTCTCTGTCTCTTTCTAGATCGGAAGAATCGATGTTTCCCGGCAAACTATTGGGAGTTTAATTAAACTTTATACATGAAATTACTCGTTCTGATCCCCGCTACACAGCCGTATACTTTTTATAATTTTGTGGAATCGGGAACCTCGAAATATTTATCATAACGCGGATCGACTGTCTCTGTCTCTTTCTAGATCGGAAGAATCGATGTTTCCCGGCAAACTATTGGGAGTTTAATTAAACTTTATACATGAAATTACTCGTTTTGATCCCCGCTACACAGCCGTATACTTTTTATAATTTTGTGGAATCGGGAACCTTGAAATATTTAACATAACGCGGATCGACTGTCTCTGTCTCTTTCTAGATCGGAATAATCGATGTTTCCCGGCAAACTAATGGGATATTAATTAAACTTTATACACGAAATTACTCGTTTTGATCCCTGCTACACAGCCGTATACTTTTTATAATTTTGTGGAATCGGGAACCTTGCAATATTTAACATAACGCGGATCGACTGTCTCTGTCTCTTTCTAGATCGGAATAATCGATGTTTCCCGGCAAAGTAATGGGAGTTTAATTAAACTTTATGCATCAAATCATTCAGTTTGACTCCTGCAACACAACCAAACACTCTCTGTAATTTTCTGAACTGAAAAACCACTGAAATTGCGCTCGAAATGCGGAGCGACGGGTCGGCGCGTCTGCACTGTGCGACAGCTAGTCAAAACGTCCGAACAGCGTATTGTTTTCGATCTCTTGGTATAATATTCGTATTCCTTGCTGTGTATAGCTTCCGATCGATTATTGCAATGGTCAAAGTTCCAGCGGCGTAATGCTTTCCATAAGATTACATTAATATAACCAGCGGCATATTGCTTTCTATCTTGTAATGAAAATTTTATAACCAAGTACCAACGGCGTATTGCTTTCGTTCGGATAATGGAGATTTTACAACCAAGTACCAGCGGTTTCTGTCTTATAATTAAATTATTATAATAAAATAAAGTACCAGCGGCGTGTTACTTTCGTTCGGATAATGGAGATTTTACAACCAAGTATCAGCGGTTTCTGTCTTATAATTAAATTATTATAATAAAATAAAGTACCAGCGGCGTATTGCTTTCGTTCGGATAATGGAGATTTTATGTCCAGCGGCGTAGTGCTTTCTATCTTATAATGTAATTCTTATTACAAAGTACCAGCGGCGTATTGGTTCGTACCAGCGGCGTATTGCTTTTTTTCCAGCGGCGTATTGGTTCGTACCAGCGGCGTATTGCTTTTTTTTCCAGCGGCGTATTGGTTCGTACCAGCGGCGTATTGCTTTTTTTCCAGCGGCGTATTGGTTCGTACCAGCGGCGTATTGCTTTTTTTTCCAGCGGCGTATTGGTTCGTACCAGCGGCGTATTGCTTTTTTTCCAGCGGCGTATTGGTTCGTACCAGCGGCGTAT
>NW_027476163.1:645000-652260 GCF_051020955.1 Megalopta genalis
ATAAAATGGACAAAATTTAAATCCTTTTCCATCGTCGCCTGTTTCATATATATATGTCAGGTCGACACACCACTTTTCTCTTTCAAATATGTACAAGTTTTGCCACATTCCGCGCTTGTAACATATCTTCTTTAACGCTCAATTTCTTTCATTTTTCTACCATACAGATATTTTACCGTACGCCCAAAAACGTACGTATTATATTTTTGTTCTATCATAAAATCACATTTTTCTACGTACGCCAGCTTCGTACGTTTCTATCTTTGCCTTCATAAAATCACAAGATAATTTTATCTTCAAGAGTCTCGCTATTAACATCTTGTAAGATAAATGTACGTCCCAGCTAAAACGTACAAATACTTCAAATTAAGTAATAATATATCATCGCTATTGACAAATTTTTAAGATCCAAGACACAGTTCTCTCTATATGTTTTAATATTTTTTATGTACTCAAATATATTCAAAGGAAAAAGTACATGGGTGATGCCATAGTCGTGGAAGCGCGTACGCTCACGCTGATCTTCTGACCGCCGGAAGCACGAAACCTCTGATCTGGGCAAAATCGGCAAGCCGAGGAAGAACGGACAGGACACATGCTGGACTGGCGAGAAAGCGTGTTCTTCCGCTCGCGCTAGGCATTTCGATTTCTGACACCTCTTGATTTAAAAAATCAGTTTTTTGATAGTTTTCTCTCTCCACTGGGCTATTCATTTTAGCCACAGTTTTCAATTGGTACGATTTGCTTCCAAATCTTACAGATGCATTTTAAAAAATTTTTCCATCGCTCGGACAGAAGAGTCGATTGCTCAGTGAGTACGAGTATACATACAAAGTGCATACGGGTAACCAACCCCGTAGGGCTTGCCACATATGGGCCATTCGGTCAAAGACACCGACCCGTGGCCACGCTGTGTGGAGAAAAGTCCGTAACGTAAACGGCACGAAACAGTCAGGACCGAAGCCCCGAAGGAGCTCTGAGACAGCTTCTCGACCGAGATCGTAGAATTGGCCCAAAACCCGCTCTGCTCCGTCCGCCTCGCACGGACCGTGTATCTCTTATAGATACCGAACGGCCGGCAAGGACGCCGGCGCCGCCGGCCGAATAGCACGCGCGCTTATGAGTGTAAACCGCCGCGGCAACAGACCGCCCGGCCGTGCTGTTGTAACATAGCGCGTGAACGAACGAAAAAAAAATTTATAGTAAACATTAAAATAAATTACATTACCGTAAACTAGACAAAAAATTACACATTTTTTCCCAATATGAAAATTTTCACAAACTTTTCAAAGTCCCATCGCATCGAGTAAACTTTTTTAATAACGCTTCCGCACGATTCTAAATGCTTAATCCATATGTGAAATCGTTCACTGATCACGAATATCGTATTTAAAAAAATTACAAAAATTTATTTTTCAAAATAATCAAAAAAAACCGAAAAATCACAAGAGTAAAGTACCATTATTTTAAACAATATGTCGTTCTAAATGCTTAATCCCTATGTAAAAAAGTTATCTAAGCAAGAATATGTAATTGAAAAAAATTAGAAAAATTTATTTTAGCCGTAAATCGAAAATAATGGGGACACCGGAGCTGTTCGAAGCGCCGAGACGCGCCGCGTACGGCCGAATATTTTCTAAGTCCCAACGTACCGATCAAGAGTAAAGTACCATTTTCCTACATTAGATTTCGTTCTAAATGCTTAATCCCTATGTAAAAACGTTAGTTAAGCAAGAATATCGTATTTTTAAAAAAATCTAATGATAGGATTTCCCAGAAAATTGAAAAAACCGAAAAATGTCAAGAGTAAAGTGCCATTTTCTGACATTAGATTTCGTTCTAAATGCTTAATCCCTATGTAGAAACGTTAGTTAAGCAAGAATATCGTATTTTTAAAAAAATCTAATGATAGGATTTTTCAGAAAATTGAAAAAACCGTAAAATGTCAAGAGTAAAGTGCCCTTATTTTAAACAATGTATCGTTCTAAATGCTTAATCCCTATGTAAAAAAGTTATTTTAGCAGGAATATGTTATTGAAAAAAATTAGAAAAATTTATTTTAGCCGTAAATCGAAAATAATGGGGACACCGGAGCTGTTCGAAGCGCCGAGCGCGCCGCGTACGCCCGAATATTTTCAAAGTCCCAACGTACCGATCAAGAGTAAAGTACCATTTTCCTACATTAGATTTCGTTCTAAATGCTTAATCCCTATGTAAAAACGTTAGTTAAGCAAGAATATCGTATTTTTAAAAAAATCTAATGATAGGATTTTCCAGAAAATTGAAAAAACCGAAAAATGTCAAGAGTAAAGTGCCATTTTCTGACATTAGATTTCGTTCTAAATGCTTAATCCCTATGTAGAAACGTTAGTTAAGCAAGAATATCGTATTTTTAAAAAAATCTAATGATAGGATTTTTCAGAAAATTGAAAAAACCGTAAAATGTCAAGAGTAAAGTGCCCTTATTTTAAACAATGTATCGTTCTAAATGCTTAATCCCTATGTAAAAAAGTTATTTAAGCAGGAATATGTTATTGAAAAAAATTAGAAAAATTTATTTTAGCCGTAAATCGAAAATAATGGATCGAGCGAATCGGTCGATTGCGCCGAGACGCGCTATGATGCAACAGACGAGCGATTGGAACGCCCGAATATTTTCAAAGTCCCAACGTACCGATCAAGAGTAAAGTACCATTTTCCTACATTAGATTTCGTTCTAAATGCTTAATCCCTATGTAAAAACGTTAGTTAAGCAAGAATATCGTATTTTTAAAAAAATCTAATGATAGGATTTTCCAGAAAATTGAAAAAACCGAAAAATGTCAAGAGTAAAGTGCCATTTTCTGACATTAGATTTCGTTCTAAATGCTTAATCCCTATGTAGAAACGTTAGTTAAGCAAGAATATCGTATTTTTAAAAAAATCTAATGATAGGATTTTCCAGAAAATTGAAAAAACCGAAAAATGTCAAGAGTAAAGTGCCATTTTCTGACATTAGATTTCGTTCTAAATGCTTAATCCCTATGTAGAAACGTTAGTTAAGCAAGAATATCGTATTTTTAAAAAAATCTAATGATAGGATTTTTCAGAAAATTGAAAAAACCGTAAAATGTCAAGAGTAAAGTGCCCTTATTTTAAACAATGTATCGTTCTAAATGCTTAATCCCTATGTAAAAAAGTTATTTAAGCAGGAATATGTTATTGAAAAAAATTAGAAAAATTTATTTTAGCCGTAAATCGAAAATAATGGATCGAGCGAATCGGTCGATTGCGCCGAGACGCGCTATGATGCAACAGACGAGCGATTGGAACGCCCGAATATTTTCAAAGTCCCAACGTACCGATCAAGAGTAAAGTACCATTTTCCTACATTAGATTTCGTTCTAAATGCTTAATCCCTATGTAAAAACGTTAGTTAAGCAAGAATATCGTATTTTTAAAAAAATCTAATGATAGGATTTCCCAGAAAATTGAAAAAACCGAAAAATGTCAAGAGTAAAGTGCCATTTTCTGACATTAGATTTCGTTCTAAATGCTTAATCCCTATGTAGAAACGTTAGTTAAGCAAGAATATCGTATTTTTAAAAAAATCTAATGATAGGATTTTTCAGAAAATTGAAAAAACCGTAAAATGTCAAGAGTAAAGTGCCCTTATTTTAAACAATGTATCGTTCTAAATGCTTAATCCCTATGTAAAAAAGTTATTTTAGCAGGAATATGTTATTGAAAAAAATTAGAAAAATTTATTTTAGCCGTAAATCGAAAATAATGGATCGAGCGAATCGGTCGATTGCGCCGAGACGCGCTATGATGCAACAGACGAGCGATTGGAACGCCCGAATATTTTCAAAGTCCCAACGTACCGATCAAGAGTAAAGTACCATTTTCCTACATTAGATTTCGTTCTAAATGCTTAATCCCTATGTAAAAACGTTAGTTAAGCAAGAATATCGTATTTTTAAAAAAATCTAATGATAGGATTTCCCAGAAAATTGAAAAAACCGAAAAATGTCAAGAGTAAAGTGCCATTTTCTGACATTAGATTTCGTTCTAAATGCTTAATCCCTATGTAGAAACGTTAGTTAAGCAAGAATATCGTATTTTTAAAAAAATCTAATGATAGGATTTTTCAGAAAATTGAAAAAACCGTAAAATGTCAAGAGTAAAGTGCCCTTATTTTAAACAATGTATCGTTCTAAATGCTTAATCCCTATGTAAAAAAGTTATTTAAGCAGGAATATGTTATTGAAAAAAATTAGAAAAATTTATTTTAGCCGTAAATCGAAAATAATGGATCGAGCGAATCGGTCGATTGCGCCGAGACGCGCTATGATGCAACAGACGAGCGATTGGAACGCCCGAATATTTTCAAAGTCCCAACGTACCGATCAAGAGTAAAGTACCATTTTCCTACATTAGATTTCGTTCTAAATGCTTAATCCCTATGAAAAACGTTAGTTAAGCAAGAATATCGTATTTTTAAAAAAATCTAATGATAGGATTTCCCAGAAAATTGAAAAAACCGAAAAATGTCAAGAGTAAAGTGCCATTTTCTGACATTAGATTTCGTTCTAAATGCTTAATCCCTATGTAGAAACGTTAGTTAAGCAAGAATATCGTATTTTTAAAAAAATCTAATGATAGGATTTTTCAGAAAATTGAAAAAACCGTAAAATGTCAAGAGTAAAGTGCCCTTATTTTAAACAATGTATCGTTCTAAATGCTTAATCCCTATGTAAAAAAGTTATTTAAGCAGGAATATGTTATTGAAAAAAATTAGAAAAATTTATTTTAGCCGTAAATCGAAAATAATGGATCGAGCGAATCGGTCGATTGCGCCGAGACGCGCTATGATGCAACAGACGAGCGATTGGAACCCCCGAATATTTTCAAAGTCCCAACGTACCGATCAAGAGTAAAGTACCATTTTCCTACATTAGATTTCGTTCTAAATGCTTAATCCCTATGTAAAAACGTTAGTTAAGCAAGAATATCGTATTTTTAAAAAAATCTAATGATAGGATTTTCCAGAAAATTGAAAAAACCGAAAAATGTCAAGAGTAAAGTGCCATTTTCTGACATTAGATTTCGTTCTAAATGCTTAATCCCTATGTAGAAACGTTAGTTAAGCAAGAATATCGTATTTTTAAAAAAATCTAATGATAGGATTTTTCAGAAAATTGAAAAAACCGTAAAATGTCAAGAGTAAAGTGCCCTTATTTTAAACAATGTATCGTTCTAAATGCTTAATCCCTATGTAAAAAAGTTATTTAAGCAGGAATATGTTATTGAAAAAAATTAGAAAAATTTATTTTAGCCGTAAATCGAAAATAATGGATCGAGCGAATCGGTCGATTGCGCCGAGACGCGCTATGATGCAACAGACGAGCGATTGGAACGCCCGAATATTTTCAAAGTCCCAACGTACCGATCAAGAGTAAAGTACCATTTTCCTACATTAGATTTCGTTCTAAATGCTTAATCCCTATGTAAAAACGTTAGTTAAGCAAGAATATCGTATTTTTAAAAAAATCTAATGATAGGATTTTCCAGAAAATTGAAAAAACCGAAAAATGTCAAGAGTAAAGTGCCATTTTCTGACATTAGATTTCGTTCTAAATGCTTAATCCCTATGTAGAAACGTTAGTTAAGCAAGAATATCGTATTTTTAAAAAAATCTAATGATAGGATTTTCCAGAAAATTGAAAAAACCGAAAAATGTCAAGAGTAAAGTGCCATTTTCTGACATTAGATTTCGTTCTAAATGCTTAATCCCTATGTAGAAACGTTAGTTAAGCAAGAATATCGTATTTTTAAAAAAATCTAATGATAGGATTTTCCAGAAAATTGAAAAAACCGAAAAATGTCAAGAGTAAAGTGCCATTTTCTGACATTAGATTTCGTTCTAAATGCTTAATCCCTATGTAGAAACGTTAGTTAAGCAAGAATATCGTATTTTTAAAAAAATCTAATGATAGGATTTTTCAGAAAATTGAAAAAACCGTAAAATGTCAAGAGTAAAGTGCCCTTATTTTAAACAATGTATCGTTCTAAATGCTTAATCCCTATGTAAAAAAGTTATTTAAGCAGGAATATGTTATTGAAAAAAATTAGAAAAATTTATTTTAGCCGTAAATCGAAAATAATGGATCGAGCGAATCGGTCGATTGCGCCGAGACGCGCTATGATGCAACAGACGAGCGATTGGAACGCCCGAATATTTTCAAAGTCCCAACGTACCGATCAAGAGTAAAGTACCATTTTCCTACATTAGATTTCGTTCTAAATGCTTAATCCCTATGTAAAAACGTTAGTTAAGCAAGAATATCGTATTTTTAAAAAAATCTAATGATAGGATTTCCCAGAAAATTGAAAAAACCGAAAAATGTCAAGAGTAAAGTGCCATTTTCTGACATTAGATTTCGTTCTAAATGCTTAATCCCTATGTAGAAACGTTAGTTAAGCAAGAATATCGTATTTTTAAAAAAATCTAATGATAGGATTTTTCAGAAAATTGAAAAAACCGTAAAATGTCAAGAGTAAAGTGCCCTTATTTTAAACAATGTATCGTTCTAAATGCTTAATCCCTATGTAAAAAAGTTATTTAAGCAGGAATATGTTATTGAAAAAAATTAGAAAAATTTATTTTAGCCGTAAATCGAAAATAATGGATCGAGCGAATCGGTCGATTGCGCCGAGACGCGCTATGATGCAACAGACGAGCGATTGGAACCCCCGAATATTTTCAAAGTCCCAACGTACCGATCAAGAGTAAAGTACCATTTTCCTACATTAGATTTCGTTCTAAATGCTTAATCCCTATGTAAAAACGTTAGTTAAGCAAGAATATCGTATTTTTAAAAAAATCTAATGATAGGATTTTCCAGAAAATTGAAAAAACCGAAAAATGTCAAGAGTAAAGTGCCATTTTCTGACATTAGATTTCGTTCTAAATGCTTAATCCCTATGTAGAAACGTTAGTTAAGCAAGAATATCGTATTTTTAAAAAAATCTAATGATAGGATTTTTCAGAAAATTGAAAAAACCGTAAAATGTCAAGAGTAAAGTGCCCTTATTTTAAACAATGTATCGTTCTAAATGCTTAATCCCTATGTAAAAAAGTTATTTAAGCAGGAATATGTTATTGAAAAAAATTAGAAAAATTTATTTTAGCCGTAAATCGAAAATAATGGATCGAGCGAATCGGTCGATTGCGCCGAGACGCGCTATGATGCAACAGACGAGCGATTGGAACGCCCG